>NC_048288.1:22206842-22394342 GCF_009762535.1 Notolabrus celidotus
ACAACAGCTACACAACAGGTACCTCCAGAAAAACAGCATGTCACATTTAAACAAAACATCTACAGACGGATGCTTCAGCCTCCAAGTCATTTAAGGACCGCTTAAAAGCATTCAAAGATATCGTATCAGACAGTTTTAGATCCTTTTGTAAGGCCTTCCAGGTCGAGGGAGCAGCAAACCTGAAGGCCCTTTTCCCAAGTTCAGTCCTGACCCTCGAAACAGATAATATTAAAATATCCTGAGATCGAAGATTATGACCTCCTGAGTTGTTTTGTTCAATATATGGAAGGAGGTAAAGAGGGAAGTGGTCCTAGGATGCATTTATAAATAAGAAGATTCCAACGTTTTTGCCTGCATGACGACAGGGAGGACCATCCTACTCTCCAGTACAGCACACAGTGATGAGTCATTGTTTTAAAATAATAGTTTCATTTTAGAAAATTCAAGTCTACTGTCCAGTTCACCATCCACATGATTGTGTGTACTTACAGAGTGTCCCATCGTCCAGCAGCTGCACTCTGACATGGAGGAGATGCACTTACTTCTGAACGCCTCCCATGAGCAGTACGACGACCGGCTGCTGCTGGTCCGCAGACACACTACAGACACGCAGAGATGGCTCAGCAGCATGGAGGACAAGTACCGCTGGATCAGCCGCCTGTCCAACAGCACAGAGGAACCACACAACACCTTCAGTGTCATCACAGTGAGTTTGAAATAATGTAACACGAGAATCAATGTCACATGAATGCTTATACATCACAACATGACAAATTGTTTTAGTTAAAAACTCCACAGCTATCCCCATCCTGACACGTAATGACTGTAAAAGTAGAACTACTTTGTCTTGAGAAACGTTTAAGGTGAAATGTGTCACTTTATCTAATTTCACAGGTTCATCAACAGCAACAGATGAAGACAATCAGACCGAAAGCAGACAGCAGTGTGGTTGTGACCATACTGGGTTCTGGCCCAATGACTGTCTCAGTCCCTGCAGAGCTGGAGGTGGATGACCCTGCTTTTATCCAGTATGCAGCTCAGGAGGCTCTGACCCTCCATAAACGCCAGATAAAAGGTATTGATTGGTAGTTAATTAATAGGCTCTCTGCATCATCTGGCAGGGATCTATATTGAATTAATTGATTGACTTATCAGCGCCACAATTCCCTGTGCATTTGTCAAACTGACTCTTAATATGAGGGACACTTTTAAACTGTATTATCTTATAATCTATGAGGTAACAAAAACAATTGGTCCAAATTGATTTAGTATCAGCATTCGAGGCTGTTTGAATACATATACTTTCTTTACATTTCTCTGTTTATTAACTGTTTTTATTACTTCCCCCCCTGCAGGAATGGAGTAACATGGACATCCAAGCATTCATACAATACCATCAAATACTCAGTTAAAGGACATTCAAAACTTTGAATTGATGACATACCTCCTAAACTTTTAAATGCAGAACTTAAAGCTTTTTATTCACTTGTGTTTTTTCTGTATTTCTAAATCTTTCTGCAGTAAAGTTATGTATTCTCTGTGCAAGTCAGTCTTTTTTAATTTATCCTGAGAAAGCAGGGTGCATGAATGTAGGATTCTGAATGTTATAATCAGAATCAGAATCAGAATCAGCTTTATTTGCCAGGTATGCTTGAACACACAAGGAATTTGACTTTGGCAAACTGTGCTCTCTTTGCACAAGGCGTAAGAATAAGGCATACAAATAAAATAATAATAACAAAAACATCAGCTATAACAAATAGGCATGACTAATATGTACAGACTAAAATAATATGATAAAAGTGCAGTGGTGAGTAGCAGAGGTAGTTTTTACACACAAAAAAAGTATATGTAGGTGATAGTTAAATAATAAAATAAATAAAATATGTGAATTCTGCTTGGAGAATTGTTACATTGTATATATAATGACATATTTTGTAACTGTGAAATTTAAACCATTTAAAAACCTATTTGAGAAGTATATTAGACCTGTTTTTACTTTTGGGCAAAAGAAGAAGAAGAGATGCATATATTGAGTTGTATCAGTAAATGCTCAACAAAAGGAATAAAACAAAAAAAAACATCTATCTTAGTGTGAAATGCGCCACCACACACTCTAAGAGCTTTAGCTTGATTATATCAAGTTTCCTTATCACTGACGACGCAGCTGATTTGTATTCCATACACCATAGCTCTGTATATCATTGATAGTGACTCTTTGTCACCCCCCCAGTCTGACCCTGCCACACACCTAAGAACATTCACAATTTTTTCACACCTAAAACAAACTTTTTCTACATGCATTTTCCAAGTCAATCTCTCATCCAGCCACATTCCAAGAAATTTAAATTGCTTGACTCTCTCAAATGCCTTTCCATACAATTGTAATCTGCTGGGCAGGCACTTTCCTTTTATACCCAAATACCCTGTATTTAGTCTTATCAATTGATATTTTGAAGCCTCATTCATTATCCCACTCAGTCACACTCTCTTAAGCTCTCTGAGTCTGAGTGAAGACATAGGGGAGATTCAGGCCTCGTTTCCAGACATGTAAGACTTCTGCTTAGACAGTATTTGGAAAAAGAGAGGCAGAGAAAAAAAACAGCGCGCTTCTTCAGAAGTCTCGTGACAACAGGGGCGAACCCGGAAGCAGTCCTCGGCCCGCTATTGGCTGTGTTCGCTCCGTGGGCGGTTCCTTTCTCAACAGCACAAAAATCACCCGGGAAAGCTTTTCAGTGACACTTTGCAAGACTACATGCACATCTGACCTGCTCGCGAATTATCTTCACTTTCTAACACAAAAATGCCCGCGACTTCAGACATAGTCATCGAGGAGGTGCACAGGGAGCCCGGCTGCAGAGTGGAGGCAGAGACCCAGGAGCCTGCAGCGGGGGAGACAAAGAGGAACTTCGGTATCTTCTGTGATGAACGAGGGTATCTGGATCAGGTCGAGTACATCATGCAGCACGGCCGCCGGAAAGGAGACCGAACCGGGACAGGAGTCGTCTCTGTGTTTGGTGCTCAGGCCAGATACAGTCTGAGAGGTTTGTTAGTTTTTAAAAATGTTTTTCCTATTTATTTTACTGTTTATACTGATAACAAATGATGGTAGAGGAAGCACTAAGATACTTAAAATCTAAAGTAATGCAAACATCTATTTTAGGTAATATATGCCTTCCAAAGTAGCTGAATACAGCTTAAAATCTGGGCAGCATGTGACAGAAAAGGTGTCCTGTTAATGTATCAACATCACTTCATAAAAAAACTAAAAGAAAAAAATCTGTCATGTAAAACTATTGAATTTATATTTAGGTCTTTCCAATGTACATTTAAACAAGTTTTGACATAAATGTTCTCATTGAACCATGATCTTTGAGAATTAAAGAACACCATTGCACTAAATATTGAATTAAATGGTTAATAATGGAGTTAAAAATTAGAAAGAAAAAAAAAGTGTATTGGGATTTTTTTGGGTTCTAACACTTTGGATAATTGAATGTGCCCCGGGTCAAATTAACCCAGGAACATTATTGCTGTTCCAGAGAAACAAACATAACAGGAGGGTTAAAGAAACCAGAAATCTGCAACACTTTATAGATATAATAAAAAAGACAAACATTTGCCTTTTATTTACAACCACCATGCCATTTCTAGAAAACAGTTCTTCTATAAGTCAACATTGCACATTATCATTTATGAGGTGATTATGGTTGGTGAAAAAGAAAAAGTAAATTGTGCAAAATTCAATACAAAGTGGAGGATGATGTTCATTTAGTACCCATTGATTGTTACAAAAATCAGACCACAGATGGGCGAGTCATATGTTGTAGCTGACAGAAACTGCAGCACAGAAAGGCCCACATATTTGTGGTTATTTCAAAACAGTGTCACTATTGAGTTTGTCCACTAGAGAGCAGTCGTGAGTTGTATCCATCATTTTACATGCATATCATATTCATTATTTCAATGATCAATCTGAAGGGATCTTCATAATCATTTATTTATGTTGTGAAAAAAAACCTGTTCAAATGTTTGTAAGTATTTTTTTTCTTTGTTTTTAGATCAGTTTCCCCTGCTGACGACCAAGAGAGTGTTCTGGAGAGGGATACTTGAAGAACTGTTGTGGTTTATAAAGGTAAAAAGCAAAGAAAGCACTTCTGTTTTTTTAAGGCTATTTGTTCAAGTGGGTGAAATGTAGATAAATTCGAACCCATGTAAATATTAAAGGAAAATATAAGCAGTAACTTTTCAGTAGTAATTGGTTTGCAGACATTTTGAACACAGATAAATATGGTAATTATGGTCATTTGGATGGACTGATATATGAGTGCTGCATTTTCCCCCTGAGGTCTTGTTTTAAATTAAAGTGAATTGAGCTTTCTTTTCTATGTGTGCTGAAAGGGATCAACAAACGCCAAGGAGCTCTCAGAGAAAGGGGTGAAGATTTGGGATGCTAATGGTTCCCGCGGCTTCCTGGACAATCTGGGGTTCACAGACAGAGAGGAGGGCGACCTAGGACCTGTGTATGGTTTCCAGTGGAGGCACTTTGGTGCAGAGTACACAAACATGCACGCAGGTACAGTGTGGAAATATGACAATTAGTGGCAACCATAAACTAGACATTTTACATCCTATTTTTTAAAGTTTAAAAATGGGGTCCAACTATATTAATGTCACCTTAAATCTTAAATGACCATTTGTGTAAAACATCTACTTCCACAGATTACAACGGACAGGGTGTTGACCAGCTGCAGAAGGTGATTGACACCATCAAGAAGAACCCAGAGGACAGACGGATCATTATGTGTGCCTGGAACCCCAAAGGTGAAAACTACTTTAACTAATCCTGGACTTATCTAACTCTTTTTACAGTCCAGGAGAATCCTATAACTCCATGTCCTCTCACCTGTTTCTGCAGACCTGCCCCACATGGCTCTGCCCCCCTGCCACGCTCTCTGTCAGTTCTACGTTTGCGATGGCGAGCTGTCGTGTCAGCTGTACCAGCGCTCTGGCGACATGGGTCTTGGAGTGCCTTTCAACATCGCTAGCTATGCACTTCTCACCTACATGATCGCACACATCACAGGACTACAGGTAAGATCACTATAGTCCCCTCATTTAAAGTGCATCATCGTATATTTCATCATCTGACTTGTATTCATTTGTCATCTCGTCTTTTCAGCCAGGCGACTTCGTTCACACTCTGGGTGATGCTCACATCTATGTCAACCACATTGAACCTCTTAAAGTACAGGTGGGTTAGTTAATGGTATTCTTTTGTTGAATGATTTACATGCTTGATATCCAATTTACCCAGATCATCTGTTCACAATTACAGCTTCAGAGGGAGATCAGACCGTTCCCCAAGCTGAAGATTCTGAGGAAAGTGGAGAGTATTGATGATTTCCGCACAGAGGACTTTGAGATCTGTGACTACAACCCTCATCCCACCATTAAGATGCAGATGGCTGTGTAAATGTCATTGTGTTGGGGTATGAATATGGGGTTTGTATGGTGCTTTAGGAAAATGTGTCATTGTTCATATGTAAATTTTTTATAATTCAGTCACTTTTAAAGTTGCTGGGCGTATGTTTTTAATGTTAAGTTCATCCAAAATGCCAGGTAAAAGGATTTTTTTTCTTAATTGTAAAAGGTACTTTTTTTTTACTTCTAAAAAGATCTTATAGAAACAAGTCATCTGATAGGACAAGAGCTATGATTTGTTTTCTTTCAGTTACTTTCTTATGTATTATTTAAATGGTGTTTGTGTTTGTTGTTTGGAAAATATCATTTTAGTTTGTCATTTCTAGACCACTTTAGTAAATAAAGAACTACATTTCTGCCAGAGTTACTTGTGAAGAATTGCTTATTGCTCAGAAACCCAAAGTGACACAAAACATTGTTCAAAAACTGCTGCAGGTACAGGACTGAGCCCTAACACCTGGTCATGACTCAGCATTTTCTGCACATACAGTTGTGCTCATACGTTTACATACCCTGGCAGAATTTGTGATTTTCTTGGAGGGCATTTTTCAGAGAATATGAATGATAAGAGAAAAACTTTTTTTCACTCATGGTTAGTGGGTGGGTGAAGCAAATTTTTTATCAAACAACTGTGTTTACTCTTTTTATATCATAAAGACAACAGAAACTACCCAAGAAACCATAAATTCTGCATTCTGGGTTGGTAAACTTACGAGCACAACTGTACAAGATAAAAGATAAAAGATAAAAGATGGACTCCTCATTTCTCCATATTCAGCCTCCAAACGTCTCCTTCAGGGTACTGGTGTCTCTTCACTGATGACTCCAGCATCTCACAAGAATATCCTGGATCCTGAGAGCAGTAATCACAGTGTGCTCAAACAAGTACATAGAACATCACGTGTGAATGTTAAAGAGTGACATTTGTTTTATACTGTGCAGTGATTTTTGTCCAGCTTGGTTGACTTCAGCTTACCTTAGGAAGCATGTAGTGGGCATCACGTATCACCACAGGGCTGGTGAAGTGTTCATGCAGGTGATCAACGTATTCACACATGCTGGAGAGAAGAATACAAAAACACAAACATCAGTGCTGATGACGATGTGCCGATCAGAAACAGTCAAGAACTCGAACTGTGGACACATAAACAAGATGTTACCGGTTGCTGAGACTTGCAGACACAGAGATGTAGTCAAACAGAATGAGATGCTGGACGAGCTCACAGAGTCCGACTCCTCCACTATGAGGACAAACGGGCACTAAGGAGAGAGACTCAATTAGTGTGTGTGTTCAAGGGCACAATTCTTACAGAAACAATTATATTTGTATGCGTTACTACCCTGAGAATGAATAAGCTAGCAAAAGGTTATTAAAAATACACCAATTACATCTGATGTCAGCCAAGATTTCAGAACTGAGTTCATCATTTTCTAAGAAAACTGTTTATAAGAATTGAATTGATGTAAAAGCTTTTCATGAACTCCTGTTTTTTTTTTATCACATTTTTTAAAAATTTTTCTTTTCATATAATAAAGTAAAAGAAAATACAAAAAAATAAAATATGAATAGACATATAGACATTTACAGAAAATAGAGTGCATATTCACGTACCTATACAAAGGTTTATATACAAATACCATGAATACCCAATTAAGATAGAATAATAATGATAGTCCATCCATCCATCCATTATCTTGACCGCTTAGCCCGTTAGGGGTCACGGGGGGCTGGAGCCTATCCCAGCTGGCTTCGGGCGGAAGGCAGGGTACACCCTGGACAGGTCGCCAACCTATCACAGGGCTAACACAGAGAGACAGACAACCATTCACGCACACACTCACACCTACGGGCAATTTAGAGTGATCAATCAACCTGAGCATGTTTTTGGAGAGAACCCACGCATGCACGGGGAGAACATGCAAACTCCACACAGAAAGGCACCTACCCGGCCAGGGATTCGGGCCAGGGATTCGAACCAGGAACCTTCTAGCTGTGAGGCAACAGCGCTACCCACTGCACCACCGTGCAGCTAATAATGATAGTGATAATCCTAATAAATTAATATAATATATAAAAACAAAAAAACCCAAACCCCAAATATAATTCATGAAGTCCCGTTGTGTCATATGTTTGGTCACTGATAACACACTTAACCCTTTGTCTTTTATCTGTTTCCACACATTTACTTTTTTGTGAAACACGAATTGTAAATGTTACATGGGAAATGGGAATGTTAATAGTGATGATAATAATAATACCAATTCTAATTTTAATAATAACTGTATTTATAGAGGACTTGTTAAAAAGTGCTTTACATAGGCAGCAAAATAAAACAAGTGAGTCATAAAAGCCCACAAGGCAAGATCAAGAATAAAAACAAATTTTAAAAGACATAAAATTCCTTTAAACATTTTTTAAAGGATTAAAATTGTTACAAAAAAAATGTTTAAATTGTTAAACTGGGATAAACCGAAAAATAAAATAAATAAAATAAAGCTCAGGTAAAATAAGGAAAGGCTCTGCATAAAAGTAGTTTTTTAGAAGGGATTTAAATTGTTTTTTAATTCCTTTACTAACCATTTAATCAATATTTGGTCCGCTGGTGTTCTTTAATTCTTACAGATCATGGTTCAATGAGGATAACTCACTCATTTTTCATTAAAATTAATGTTAAAACTTATTTTAATGTACATTGGAAAGCCCTAAATATAAATACAACAGTTTTACATAACATAGATTTTTCTTTATTTTATTTTGAATTTTGAATTTTTATGAAGTGATGTTGATAAATTAACACGACACCTCTTCTGTCACATGCTGCCCACATTTTTATGCTGCATTTAGCTGGTTTGGAAGGCATATTACCTAATACAGACTTTAAAAAAGGGTAAATTTGACCCGCAACATAACAGGAGGGTTAAAGGAAAGACAAAGAGAGATCTTCCTACACCTCCTGAAGTTGTTTGACTAACAATATTATTGATCTATTCAGTTCTGTTTTTTTTCCTTGTCTAATGAGTGACAGTCCTTTGCTCCCTTGTCTCACTCTTTGGGCTTTATAAAAAACTTGGCTCTATGTGATTGCTTTTGTGCTATCGAGCATGTGAGATTTTGAAGTCTTTACCCCGGAACTTGTGGGCCATGAGCAGCACAGCCAGGTTCTCATTGACACTCCCCAGCCGACAGCTGTCGATCTGCACAAACTGCAGAGCCGAGGCCTGGAGGAACTGCTTAAACATCACCCTGTTGTGACACTGCAGAGGAAACCGTTAGCCAACTACAAATCAGAGTTTCATCAGCTAGAGATCTGGATGGAGTCCTGACCTGTTCTCCTGTGGCCACTCCAATCCCGAGAGGAGCCAAAGCCTGCAACAATGAACAAAAGAACAGTCGCTGACAATGGACAAGATACAGAACAAGTAGGGCACAAGCCAAAAAGCAAAATCTACCACATAGATACACATTGTAGAAACATATAGCACTGAAAGACACAGATTGATAGACTACAATGAGGCACAAGTTACTACAAAGAGATGCAAAAGAACTGAAAAGACAGAAATCAGCTAGGAAGACAAAATAACAAGGAAACACAAACTACTACAAAATATATAACTTAAGCACAAAGACATAATTTCAGACACTCAAACCAATGAAAAAGGGTTTGAAACAATTACAAAGACTTTTAAAAAGACGATAAACAGAAAAGAGACAATCAAAAGTAGAAACAAATCACCACAAAGATGCAAACATCAACAAAGAGATACACAAAACAACTACAAAGACATTAAACACGACTATAAACCCATAATAAAAAAACAACAACAAGCCTTAAAACAACTAGAAAGAGACAAAAATGACACATAATCACTACAAAGAGACAGACTACACTTAGAAAGAGACCAAAAACAAAGATACCAAGAATCACAAAGAGACAGATAAAGACTCATTTCAGCCAGAGGGACTTATAACAACTGGACAAAGAATTGCTGGATTCTGACTCCATCAGTCTCTTAGGTGGGGCTTAACATTTCCACGCTCAGGGACTCATTGTCTGATTGTCTGTCATCAACACACAAACACAAAAATCCCCGTGATCCCTCTTACCTTAGAGATAGTAGCGTGACCCAGGATGTCATCCGGACACGTGGGCTCCTCGATCCACAGAGGTTTGAATTCAGCAAGACTGGTCACCCAGCTGATGGCCTCGCCGACGTCCCATCTCTGGTTGGCATCGATCATCTAACACAAAAACACTTTAGTGTAAGGTTACTTTTTTCTTTTCTGAGTGCAGTGGTAGAGATCTTACCAAAGTGTTCTCGGGTCCAATCATCTGCCTTATGAGGCGGCACCTGCGAATGTCGTCCTCCAGATCTGCACCAACTTTCACCTTGAATTTAGTCCAACCGCTTTTGAGTGCGTCTGTGCAGAGCTTTAGAAACACAGAGAAGATTCTTACAACCCATAGACTGTACAAGAAGTGGAGTCTTTTAGTTTAACAAGTTAGGCCAATGCTTGAGTGCCTGACATATACATTATTTCTAATGGCCAGCAGGGGGAGACTGTACGGATTGCAGAAAGAAATCAGATATGTTGATGTTTATTCTGATGTTTTAATATATCATTTATTTTGAAATGATGGCCCTATTTAGACTTATTGATAACGTAGAAGGGTATGCTTTGGGGGTAGCTACCTGTGATTGAGAGGTTGCTTTCTGGCAGCCTAGAGATGTCAAAAAACAAACCAAAAAACAAAGATGGTCCAGAACTCAGTGCTTCAAAAAGCAACTTCACAGAAAATGTCTGTCTTTGTGGCTTCTTGGTTTGTTTCTTTCATAGAGTCTATGCTTCATACTGAGGATTTAAATGTAGTTTCATAACATATAGACCTCTCTGAGTTGTTCATCTGAGTATCCAAGCCAGGCACAGGAGGTGGTGTAGGCAGGATAACCCTCTCTCAGCATTTGTTCCTCTGGAAGGAAAAAGAAGCAGTCTACAGATTTAATAAACACTCGAGGAGGAGTACGGTCTAATAGAGCAGTCACAGAGAGGAGGGAGCCATTACAGAGGCTAAAAGCACTCCTGTTGATTTCTAAAGAGGCAATTTCTTTCTGGATAATCTCATTCAGTTGTGTAATTAATGGCTCTTCTGAGTGTTCTCACCTCTCTGCTGCATGCCCTCCTTCGCCTTCTCGAGTATCTCTGAATAAAAAACAGAAGAAGACTGCACTTAAAGAAGGGATTTCTCTTCTTAAGCTGTATTTCATGAAGACAACGTCATAAGCAGGTCTCACCAACAGCCTCCTCCTCTGTGAGCACATCAGTGATGTATCTGAAGTCAATGCAGGAGACAATCTGCTTGGGACTCTGGAGTGACAAACAGGAGACATGTTGTTTTTCTTTGGGATCACATGAATGGACATAAATCTCTGTTTCCTGTGACTCACCATGTCAACAAGCAGCTTCCACAGCGGCTACAGGAAAATGATGAACATCTTGTGAGTAATCAGGTGTGACACTGGGGAATTGCTTTTTTTTGGTAATGATAAGACATCATCAGTCCCACCTTAGACTCTGACCTTGCCCATAGGTCCCATACAGCATTCAGGACTGCAGCTGTGGCCAAGTGGATCACTCCTTTTTCTGGGCCCAACTGGTTCAGGAAAGAGTGTAAAAAAGAATCAGGAGTCTGATTCAAAAACTAGCACTGAAAAAATGATCAGGAAGTGTATGCATTAAGAAATGGGGACTGCAAATAAGACCTGACGTGCATAGAGACACAGTCAAAAACATACAAAATGTCTTAGGTGACAGCTTTTGATCCTGAAACCAGTGATTATGATTTTCAAACTTTTCAAGAAATTGATTTTCCTAAAACAAAAAAAAAATGTTTTAGATTAAATATTAAAGCTGTTAAATATGTTTCCACCAGTAAATTAAATAATTATAAATTATATGATACCTATTAATAATATTAATAATAATACATTTTATTTATATAACGCTTTTCAAAAAAACTCAGATACTTCACAAATAACACATAACACATTATTAATAATTAGGATATAATTTAGAATTATTTATTTATTTTATTTATATATATTTAAATAATACATAATTTCAAAATATATCATTTTTTTTTAGAAACTCATCAATTCAATTAAAACATCAAAATTATTAGATAAAAAATTGAGTTAAAATTATGTAAAAAAATATATCAAATGGCTATTTTAAATATCAGAATCATAATGTTAAATCGTTATTCCCTTTTTAAAAATCTTATAATTCAAACTTTTCTTATCACTGTTAATTATCTAGTGATTTAGATTCTTCTTCTTCCTCTTCATTTTTTCAGAACTACAACCTCATATAGGAATGTTTCTGATCACATCTTAGCCATCTTTACTGGCAGCAATAGGCTTCTATAATTCAAAGACCTGTGTGTATCCGTCTTCTATCATTTTTTAACATTTTGCACAGCTTGTTTTACTGTTCTTACCCATCTCATCTGACTATCGCTGGTCAGGAGGCGGTAAAATCCACGAAAGTCACTCACAATCTCCTGTAAAGATTTACCAACAACCAGCCCTGCCAGAGCCTCCACAGCACGAACCACTGCAGGAAAGAGCCAACACACATCAGCCTCTTAAAGGGAGGAAAGCTCGAGACACTGTTAATTTAACCAAACCTCAAAAATCCATACTTCTAGCAGCCTTCTCTTTACATATATTAAACTACAAACTGTATCACTGTAACAAACACATACAACCACAAGGTGGTGGAGGTGTGCGGTTCAACCAGAGACTGTATGGAAGTTCAACTTTGTACTGAAGCACGTGAGAGGAAAGTGACATCCAGGTCCAGGAGTGGACACTTTCTTTTACCTATACTTTCTAGACATGCTTTTTTTAGTATCAAGTTTGTTTTATATATTTTTTTGTCTTTTGCTTTAAGAGCAATACGTTTACATGTCTGTTATGAAACTATTTATGCTACAAGAATAAGTAGTACTTCAACTTTAAAGCTGCTGTTGGTAGTCCTGGAATAAACATCAGTTCAGGGAGAGATTTTGAATGTCAACACTACCCCTTCACACCAGATTTCCCTCTCACTACACCCCTATCACCCCCTCTCTGCTCCTGTACGCCCTGTTCACAAACAGGTCGTATTGCAAGCTCAATCAGGACATTAAAGAAGGACCAATCAGGAGATTGGCTCTGATTGGTCTGAGCTGACGGGAGCGATTGGAACTTATAGATTGCTGGATACAGAGGAATAGGAAAATACAGAGATCTCGCCATAACCTCAAAATACCTCGTTTATTGATGGCTGTTGATGAGTGTTATGACTTTTTTGCCAAACACAGCACAAAATAAGTACAGTTTTTACCCCAATCCTACCAACTGCAGCTTTAACTGTAACTTGGTAACCTTTAAATACTGAATAGAAGCAAAATTAATTAAAATCGAACGTGATTAGCTTCCAGGCTATCAGTTTGATCTCCTCAAGCTTATTGATCCAGAACCACTATACCTAGACTTGTCAGGTCTGGACTAGATTTTCTCAGGGCGTCAACAGACCATCTAAAACACAGTTTTGGGTTTGTAAAACTTTAATTCTGTTTGTAAAAAATTAAAAGAAAAGCACTATTTTTTTAATGACCAGGTCAAAATATGACCTAGAGATGAAGAAAAGCAGTGGTATCAGCCCTTTTAGATTTTCAGAGATAGAATAAAGGCTTCTCAAATGTCAAACTGTGTTATAAAAAGTCTCTTTCAGAGCTTTTTAGAGCTTACTGTACTCCTCTTTATACTGCCCAATTGTGGTGCAGTTACAGCAGAGCTAAAATGAAAAAACTTCAGGTAGCATATAATGATGCATATCGAATTTTCCTTGAACTACCAAGATGGACCAGTACAAGTTTTATGTTTGTATCAAACAATGTCCCTACATTTCATGCTCTATTGAGAAATGTAATGTATAAATTTATGTGTCGCTTAGCTGATACAGAAAATAACATTTTAAGGGAGCTCACTCAGCCCATATTATTTGACACAAGGTATTTTTCTTGCCAATGGAAATATTGGAACAAATGCATTTTTATGCTCTAATCAAAATGCATGTGTAAACTGTTGTCATATGATCTTTGTATTTCTTGCTGGACATTTATTTTACTTATTTTTAATCTTTTGTGTTACTCTTGTGCTGATATGGACCTATGGGTCTGAAATAGTCTATCTATCTATCTATCTATCTATCTATCTATCTATCTATCTATCTATCTATCTATCTATCTATCTATCTATCTATCTATCTATCTACCTATCTGTAAACCATCTGAGTTAATCTAGTCAAGATCTGCTAAGTTTTGGTGGTGGTTCTGGATCAGGTCCCTTCTTCACCTTATCTTAAAAGTGGCATCAGCAGATCAACAGCTGTGAATCACATGCTAACTTCAGCGTCGTCGTGAAGTTCGGGTGTGTTTGGCGGTGCACGCGGGCTGCACTGACAGATTCTCACCTATCTCGGTTCCTTTTCCTAAAGTGAAGGTGATGCCGAAACCTTTCAGCCCGCTGTCCGTGTCGATAACCACATATGCGACCGAATAATCCGGGTCTGTGTGCTGCAGTGTGGAATAGTTGAAGTAAGGATATAAATCATAGTTACACACAGTGAAGGCTGCAGCTCTAAACTCCATTCACGTGCAGAGCTGAATAACAACTCTCTTACCATTGCATCTGAACCATGTTGCTCCTGAGACGTGGGAAATCTCACATCCCTGGTTGTCACACTCAGAATCCTGTGCAGCATTTTTGCAGATTTTGTCCTGTGAATTCAGATTTCTGTTGACAAGGAAGTGACAGTAGGAGCTTGACCCGCCCCCTCAGATCCCCTCCTGCCTGTGATTGGTCTAAAACTGTCCTGGGACCTTTTAAAACAGTGTTTCTCAACTGGTGGGTCGCGACCCAAAAGTGGGTCGCGGGCCTTCAGCTGCGGAAAAAAAATATAAATAAAAATTGTGACACCATGCTTTTTACAGTGTAAAATAAAATAAGTAATTTTTTTCTTATGGGAAATAAGCATGGCTAAGATACAGAAGAGGATTAGGGCCACTGAAAAAAAAAAAAAAAAATTAAGGTCAAGTTTTTAAAAAAATTATTAGTCAGAATTCTGAGAATAAAGTCAGAATTCTGAGATTAAAGTCAGAATTCTCAGAATAAAGTCAGAATTCTGAGATTAAAGTCAGAATTCTCAGAATAAAGTCAGAATTCTGAGATTAAAGTCAGAATTCAGAAATCTCAGAATTCTGACATTATTCTCAGAATTCTGAATTCTGAGATTAAAGTCAGAATTCTGACTTTAATCTCAGAATAATAATTAAAAAAATAATTTTTGACGTTAATTTTTTCTTTTTTTTTTCAGTGGCCCTTATCGTCTTCCTCACGAAACACAAATAATACAGCGCCTACATTAAATATGGACTTTATTATATTGATAAAAAAGGACGACAAAAACCTCAGTGTGTTGTGTGCACCGAGGTGTTGGCAAGTGAAAGTATGAAACTGTCAAAATTAGTGCGGCATTTGGAAAAAAAACACTCTTCTCTCTTTTAATAGCATAATTTTTGTTATAAAATGTTGTTATGCCTAAGCTACATATTTTTGAATCTCTTTGAAACTAGTTCTCACTAGTTAGACTTGTTTGTTTCATGTTTGTGCATAATATTCTTGAAACCTTGTGTCCCTAATATGCACTTTTTGATTTGTATTAAAATGCAGCTAAAAGAGTGTGAAAGGGCATATTTCTTCTTCTAGCATCGCCACTTGCTGGTTGTTTTGGGTTTACCAGTACACTTGTTTATTTTGTGTGTTGGCATAATCTGATATTCTGTATCTCTGGTTCAAACCAAGCGGCAAACTCCGGTCTCAAACGATGAAGCCAATGCGGAAGTGATATAAACTGCAATACATCGAAAATCCGCTTGAGGCTGGCTGCAGAAACACCGGAAACCACATAGATATGAATGGGAAAAAGACGATCTTTGCAGCATTAATAAACATGTTTACAGCCTGGTTCAAAAAACGGCTTGGCCCTACAACGCTAATTTCTCTAATGGCATACACTGTACGGTCTAACGTGACGGTTAAGAAGATATTAAGATTATGAGTTTTGCCCAAATAAGGACATGACTGACGTGACTCCCGGTCGGGAACACACAGCCATTGGCTAAGAGACTCACACTACGTCACACTCTGCCTAGTTGAGTTCCGCATTACCAATATGGCTGCCGCCGTCGATTTGCTTCAAAACAGCTCTCAGGAACAGATGGGTGACGTCACGGATACTACGTCCATATTTTTTACAGTCTATGGTTCAAACTGCACCATCTTTATATTAAATAATTTTGATAAAGTGAAAAATGTTCCTTGATTTGGGTTGCAGCTTATCGCTAAGGGGTGATGGTGGGTCCTGAAGCCAGACCAGTTGAGAACCCCTGCTTTAAAAGACACGTGAAACATGTAGTTCAGCAATGCATTACAAGATTACAAGACAGTCAAAATCACGTCTTTATTGTACAAACTCCAAAGACAAGACTGCACCCACTTCCTCTCTTCCAAATATATTTAGCAATCTTAACCATTTAATAGTATTCTTACAAAACGAGGATTTTATAATATACAAAGCCCTTCTTTACAAGTCAGGCTAGTTTTATTTGCATTAAGTACTGCCTCCGACTTGTTCATATAGAGGCAGAGAATGCAAAGGTAAAATCACTGTAGAAAAAACTGTTGTCATTGCAGTACAAATAGTCTTTGCAGTACAAATAGTCCTTGCAAGGATACATGAACACAAAATAATCTAAGTGCTTCGTCACTTTTTGGCGGCTTTGTGATTTATTTCCACTCATAGAAGTAAAAGTCAGTGAAATCGTCCTGCTCCCTCGGTGGCAGACAGTCCCTTAGGTGTTATTCTGGTTTGACAAGATGCCAAAAAGTCCTCGAGTTTCCTCACTGTTTAACTCGCTGACACATTACATGGAGTGACCTTATGTAAGCTTTTTGTGTCTGTGCTGATCACAGTGAGATTATACAACCTGGGCAGTGCGGACAGAAAGCATTATGGCTTTGTTGTATTAAGTCTTCACAGAGGTCTCAAGGAGGATGATCGACAGTCAAGGAAATCTTCGACTGAAGCTATAAATCCATGTCCGAGTGATATGAATAAAATGTGATAGCAAAGGAGCATTAAAAACAACATGAAAAAATGCATTGTAAAAAATCAGAAAGGCATCAAAGACCACGTCACAGTCCTGTCTTTCATTTGTAAAAAATAAAAATTGCACTGCAGCTGATAAAATATAAGTAAAGTGAAGCTGTGTGGGATTTTCTTTTAAATAATCATTGTTAAATGGACCATCAGTCCCCTGAGAACTTCTCCCCATTACTGAAATATATTATCTCTTTTAATAATTAATTGCTTTAATGCATAATTTAACCAATTCACCACATAAGAACGCAATTTGGAGGCAAATGTAGTGTGAGATCTCAACGTTAAACCACACAGAAGGCCAACAGTTGGACTCTACAATATGATTTTCTATTTCGAGGGATTATCACAGCTTATTTCACAGCAATATACTGTGTCCATGAGAGAACTCCCCACATGTAGTGAATCTAAAACTGATCTGAAATGATTTTTCTCTCCGCCACAGTCAATGTCATACATTGCGATAAAACCTATATAAAATCAAAACAGTTGACACAGGTTAGACTTGTGTAGTACCATGAATAAAAACAAAAAGGACAAGACAATAAAATGAAATGATGGTGACATTAAGAGACAAATTAGTTAAATGAAGAATTTGAAGAGCAAGTAGTGGTGAAGTCTGTTTTCCAGTCGAGTTGTCTGATTTAAGAGCTTGTGTTTTCTCCAAGTCTGCTCCCAGGCGTAGGGATACGCAACAGAGTCCAGGCAGGCTATAGGTTCTCTCCGGGTTGGTACTGTGGCTCTGTGGAGGTGAAGTAGTCCTCCAAGAAGGACTGCAGGTACTCGAAAGTCGGCCTCTCATCGGCCTCCTTCTTCCAGCACACCTTCATCATCTCGTGCAGGGACTCGGGGCATCCTTGGGGACAGGGCATGCGGTAGCCGCGCTCAACCTGCTCAAGGACCTCCCGGTTCACCATCCCTGAGGAGGAGACGGAGACAGAAAGGTCTCTTAGAGTCTTTAGTTACTTTTTTAACATTTTCGGGCATAAAGTTTCTAAAATTTGATTGGCTAGTTCCCAGACTTTATTCCTCATATCATGATCGTCTTGAACAGAGAAGGGCTAGGATCAAATTCCTCATAGTAGAATTATATTACAACAAACACACATACATTTGAAGCTGTAGCAAAGACATGTTTAGCTTAGCATCAACACTTGACTTAGTTAGCCCTGGATTGTTTTGAAGGTACTGCTAAAGCTCACCAACAATTACTTTCCATCTTCTTTTGTTTCATTTGTACAGGAACAAGTAGTCCTTACTTTTTATGACTATAAAAAATCACTGCAACTGACCAAGAAATAGACCAGCCACAACTTACTGTAAAAACACAAGTTATTATTCTTAAAAGTAAGGTTTTGTGCAAGCCGTTTTTATACTACAACTGTTTTTGGGTGTTTAGCTAGCTGCAGTTTCATATCAAAGGTATGATTTGGGTTTTTTGAAGTGGGGATGTGTGAGGATCTTATCAACAGTACGTGCACAATTGCAGCAGATAACAGTCAGCATGTCCCTAACCCTAAGTCCTAAACCCTAAGTCATACACCCCTTGTCACTTAAAAGAAAGCACTTAAGTGTACCCTACATTTAGGGATATTTTCACTGCTTCACCTTGATGCAAACAGCTCTTTCTTTTGGGACTATGTTTTTAGCCCCACTACTGTCATGTAGTCATACACATGCAGCTTAGTAGAGACAACATATAAAGGAAAATATATTATTATGGAAATGACAAAAGGCTGTTTTGGTGAATGAAAGGCTTTTGGGAACACAGAAAAATAACTTTTAAAGACCAGACTGGGGCAAACTTCTGTGGTTGTTTGGTAAGTTATATATTTCATTTATTTGATCAGCACTAATTTTGCATTGGTTTGAAAAAACCCGAACAAAAAACTCTATCTCTTTAAGGGCCTTTGAGTGTATTATTTTGGCATCTATCTGTCAACAATAAAGTGGACAAGTAGAGATGTTTTCTGATAATTTTTCAAAACAGTACAATTATTTTCAGGCTGAGTTTGTTCAACTTTTAAACTGGATATCTGATAGAAAGTGGAGCTGTTGTTTGAAGGTGTTGCAGAGCACTGCAGGCACTTCTCCCCAGGGCAGTGTCAGTCTGGCAGATGGTTATAAACAAGAGTGGTGTTCAATCTCCTCATCGCCCTCCACCAGATGGTCTCCTCTAATCTCAAGTGTGTGTAAGAGAGAGTGTGTGTGTGTGTGTGTTGTGTGTGTGTGTGTGTGTGTGTGTGTGTATGTGTGTGTACGTGGATGACACTATCACTTTTCCCCTGCAGAGGCATAAACAACCAGAACAGACAATATTAGACAGCTTCACTTCATCCTCTGTCATTAATGAGCACGCCAGCTTGACGCCTAGTGACAGACTGAAAGCTGATAACTCCTGCTGTGAGTTACCACCCTAAGACCAGTCTTATTTTGTGTGTGTGTGCGTGTGTGTCCGTTGTCACTGTCACTTACCTGGGTAGGGCACTCTGCCTTTGGTGACGAGCTCAGTGAGTAAGATCCCAAAGGACCAGACGTCTGACTTGATGGTGAAGCGTCCATAGAGGGCAGCCTCAGGGGCCGTCCATTTAATAGGGAATTTGGCTCCTGTGTACCGCAGAGAGCAGAGGGGTTAGGTGAGGTAATGCCACTAGAGGGCGTATCAGCTATATTTCAGTGGGCTTAGTGACACATAATGACATCAAAAAGACCACATAATTCTTCTTGTTCAGGATCATACAGAATTAAAAATACTACTCAGGGAAAGGCATCTTAAATTTGAGGTTTCAGGGGTGAGAAGGAATATAGGATCTTGTTTTTTAATGAGCAAGCTATATTAAAAAGCCTAATTCCTTTGTTACCCTATGAAGGGAACAGAGCAGTACTGAGAAATAAAAACACATAGCCTCCACATCTGTGTAAGAAATTATAATTTTCCCCTCAGAAGACACAACCTGATACAACTGGAATGTTTGCTCAGCTGAACTACAAGCTACATATTTATATTTGTGTCTATTTTATAAATATGTATGTTTATTCCTTCCACTTTTACAGTAAAAGTTTTTTATCTTGCTTGTATTTATTATGGCTTTTTTTATTTTAATTTTAATTTTTACCTATTTGTTTTTATTGATTGTGTTTTTAAGCTTGTACAGCACTTTGATCGACGGCGGTTGTTTTAAAATGTGCTATATAAATAAAATTTAACTTGACTTGATAAAAATATAAAATAATATAGTGTGAATGTTAACCCGACACATTTCCCTGTAAACATCTTTTACAGGCACTACGACCTAGCAAAGATGGCACTCATGCTAGCTCCTGACATATGGGCTGATAAAAGCAGCAAGTACACTTGAAAGAAGTAACAGTGCTGAATAGTAACACTTTGAAAGATGTGAGCATCCCAATCACAAGCTAGTTCCTCCCCTGCTTCATCATAAGCAGTTGGTCTCAGTTGAAGATTCAGCTAGCACAGCTCTACAGAAGCCAAGCTAGCATTGCTACATCAATCATTGTAGAACTGTAACAACAAAAATATTCACACACATCTATCATAAATTCTCTAAATGCCATTTTCGAAATAATATCTGTTCTGTGGTAACTGTTTTGTGATTCTACATTTTTGAAAACAGTTTACTGCTAACCAAGCTAGCTTCACGTACTAGCCAAATTAAGCTAAAGTCTTGCTATAGGAACAGTCTGAGTTAACTGTTGATTATTGATAGGTTTTTTACTCTTGTCTTCTTGTTCATATATCTATAATACAAAGAATACAGTTGTATTTTTGATGGTGATTGATAGGAAATGGAACAAATTGAACCCTATCCTGAACTTCTGATGTGATTCTAGTTTCTGTGTTACTGTAATGATTACATTTTGCTCAAGGGTTTTCAGTTACTCAAAATAGGTCATCAACTTTTAGATTGATTCCAGTAAAAATGTGCCTTTTCATTGGGGACAGATTAAGAATTAAACTTTCAATCATTCTAAACTAACAACATTCACAAAAGCCTCCTATATATGCCAAGGGTTGCCAACTGTCCCGTATTAGCTGGGACATCCCGTATATTGGGCTAAATTGGTTTGTTTCATACTGGACCTCAATTGCAGACTGAACTCTACATATCCTACATCAGATGAAATGGCAGTGGCAAATCATGTGCCAATCACACCGCCTGTCATCCAATCACAGGACCCCTCACGCGCATCTGTTGTATACAGTCCTGCAAAAAAGTGTGGAGAGGATTTTCTCTCTGATGGCCATTAAATGGTCAGACTCAAGAAACAGATGCAGCACAGAGCTGATCAAAAATGAACCTCAAATATCTGTAAACTGTGACTTGTCATGTGGGGACTTCTCTCTGGCTGTGCAAAAGGACAAAAGACTGCTTGCGTCAGTCAAGTGCAGCAAAAAGTATCCATGGAAAAAGTACATTTCGGGAGTCATACTCATCTTTTGCAATTAATTTTTCTTTTGCCTGTTTTTTGATGTAAAGACACAAATTTTGGTTTCTTTGAGGTTTATTCATATGAGGTTACATAATGATACAGTGAGGATTAAAGGGAATATAAACACTTTCCGCATTTCCAGGTGAATCAGAATCAGAATATACACTGAATTCATACATCATGCTCACACCACCATGGCACTGTGCACCTGTCCCTTAGTTAGTAGTGAGAAAGTTGGCAATCCTATATATGCCATGGATTTCGTAATTTCAAGTTTTAGCATGCTAAAATTAGCTGCACAACAACCTTTGATGGTGAATATATCACAAAGTGATGCTGTTAAGGACATCTTTTATCTCAATTGATAAGTAAATCTGTTGTCAAGTATTATTTTCATAATTTTCTTCCAGTAAAACCCGAAAGATAAACTCATCTTCATAGTAATTGTGTCTTTCAATTTATGGGTGCACATCTACACCTCTTCAGGAAATGTTCAGGAGTTTTGTGCATATGTGAATACTGCTTTAGTGATGGAAGAGGACTTTTGTTATGGCAGTGATAAAAAAAAAAAATGGGTAAATGAAGCTTAAATGAAAAATCATTTGAATAATGTAGGTGAAGCAGCTCTTCAAGGAGCTGACAGACAGATGAACTCTCTCAGTGTGTGAAACACGCAACTAATCAGGGTGAACAGGAGCATCTGCTTTCCACTATTATCCTAATTCACCATGATAGGAGGCAACGGGGAGTCATCCTTGCTGTGAGGTCACTGCTCCATCTATTTCTGCCCTGACACCACTTTCACCTGTGACTCAGGCTGTGTGTGTGTGTTCATGTATTTGTATGTTTGAGTGTGTGTGTGTGTGTGTGTACCGACCTTGCCTCGCTGTGTACTCATTGTCCTCTATCAACCTCGCCAGGCCAAAGTCAGCGATCTTGCACACCAGGTTGTCGCCAACGAGGATATTTGCAGCACGCAGGTCCCTGTGGATGTAGTTCATCCTCTCAATGAAAGCCATGCCGTCTGCGATCTAAAAAACAAAAGAAGAAAAAACAAAACAAAATAAGTGACAGCATCTACTGACGGCGGCTTCCGCAAATAATTTTTAGCATCTCAGAAGTTCAAGGCTTCTGTCAGACAAAAAAAGAGCAGAGAAATTATGAAAGAACAGAAGCAATGTGTGCCAAATCTGGGAGAGGAAGTTATGTTTACCAGAGGCTGATGCTCTTTATTTAAAATCTGAGGCTCAAAATAGAAGTCTGAACTTCATGACTCACTGACACAAATTCTGCTCTCATAAAACAAATAAAAGACTATTTTTAGTTGTATCCTATCACCAATCAGTCACATTTTTTTATAACCAATTCATCCTTTCCCCCACTTTATCTTCCTAAAAAAATGGATCTCATTTTCCTTTTTACGTTTGCAGTTCTTGTTCTGCTGCATGTCTTGTAGAGAGTTCATTGAGAAATACAAACTCAAATTCCTTGTACGTGCTCACATTTTTAGCCAATGAAAATTATCCTGATGGAAGAAATGGTTGTAGCCATGACTTCAAATTTGAAAGTTGCTCAAATTAGCACATACTAATTTTTTAAGTTGAATGCCATGTCCAAATCTTTCTCCTCATACCACAGGAGTTTTTAACAGTTAACACAGAGCATTCAAGTTAGAACCAAAGATTATTGTTTCCAATTCAGTCTCGCTTTTGTGTGAAACTTTGTCAGAGTTAGCGAGTGATTTCATGAACTATGGCTTAAGACACGACAACCACAGTGACCTTTAACACCACAATTGAATCAGTGTATCCCTGAGTCCATGTTGGCTGTTGTGCCAAATTTGAAGAAATGCCCAAATGCTATTCCTGTACCATCCCATTTCCAAGAATGGGGATAACATGGACTGTATAAAACACCAATGGAGCATCTGTGACAACATCCATTGGTTTCTGGATTGGTGTTTGAAACCCAACGATGGCGGTCGACCTATTTGAAATGCAGATTCAACCTAATTTTGGTCAACCTAGGAACAGGCAAATAGGTGGAGATGATTCAGGCTTAAACCCCCCTGGCAAATGGCTACAACATGCCCACCTGTCAGCAAGCTCAGTTGTGTGACCTTAGTTATGCAAATTTATGTTTAGTGCCTAACCTTTATATTATGCCCATGGATGAGTTCAAAAAATTCACAACTTGTACAGTGTGTAAGAATGAAGGCATGAGTTACATAGCCCGTAACTGCTTTTGTATTTTACTTATGTATGATGTCTGAATACATACTACTACTTTTTGAGCAAGGCAGTAAACGTGGTCTTTTTTGGAGTAAAGTTTGGCTTTCTTAACACTGAACCTAGCAGGCATTCCTTGGCTTTTGCAGCCAGCCTCATGTGAACACTTGAAGAACTTCCACACTGGCTTCATCTTTCATCACCAGAGGTTACTACTTGAGGAAAACAGACAGCAAACCCCCCAAAAAAGTACTGAGACAGAGAAATGCAGATTTTTGTGGTTTGTCTCACCTGAGCAGCCATATCCACCAACAATGGGAGCTTCAGAAATTTACCGTCACCCTCTTTGAGGAAGTCGAGCAAGCTTCCTATAAAATCAGCGACAGTGAAAAGTCATAAAATGCAGAGCAGCGATGACATACTGTAAGAGCTGAGCCATAAATGATACCACCTGCATGCCAATTTCCCACTGTATTTGATGTTTAATATTTCAATTAAGCCCTCAATCCTTTCTATACCTAGTAGGGAAATTCAACTGAATAATAAATCAGGCTCAGTATTTAATTGGTATGCCATCCATTGAGATCTTCTCATGCAGTATCTTTAAGAAGAAGTGCTTTTCTGCATTAGGAGTACAAAACAGCAGAAAATACTCAACACACTGTTTCAACGAACAGCAGACATTCAGACAGGCATGTGTCATAGAGTTAAAATTTACACACACATACAAATCTAATTACTCAGACAGGCTGGAAAAAAACGCATTGCAGCTGAAGCTATGAAACCTTTCCGCAAAACTGCTGCAGTTTTCAATTAAACATCCCGTTTCAAACCTCAGGGAACCACATGGGATTTTCAAGGACCTTCAATCTGTACCGCATATTAATTAAAGCATCCATAAAATTGACATTTATTCCTTTGAGGGAATCCTGATGCGTGTTTCTGACATCAGTGTGGTGCCTGAAAAACCAAGGCCTCATCATGACCAGTTTTCAGCCTTAAAAGTCTGTTGTGTGTGACGTTTGGCTCTTTTTTAAAAATAGACCTCATGAGATCAACAGGAAACAGCTGAGTCTTGTTATTCTCCCAGGCCTTGAGTTCTCAGGAAGTAAGTGGTATTACAAATGGAATATGCCAGTTAAGAAGATATGTTTCAGGTATGTGTGTTTACCTTTGGCCATGTACTCTGTGACGATATAAATCGGCTCCTCTGACACAACAGCATACAGAGGCACCAGTTTGTCATGTCTCAGTTTCTTCATGATCTGAGCCTCTTGGAGGAAGGCCTCAGGCGACATAGTGCCCGGCTTCAGCGTCTTTATGGCCACCTTTGTTGTGCCATTCCAAGTGCCTGCGCAGACAAAGACAGGGTAGAATAAGCCCACCGGCCACAAGGGTAATCAGTGCTGTTAATGGGGTGTGAGCAGGACAATATCATTAATTAGGTCTTGTAATTGCTAAGACATGTCCTGTCATGCATGCACTCCTCACAGATAGGATGAGCGGATATGAGGTCGTAGTTCAGAAAGCAACAAATCATTTTGACCATCTCTGGAGATTTACAACAAACAGAGGAAGCAACTGCAGGAAGTGGATAATTCCCCAGCTTGGACCAAAACAGACACAATAAATATAGACTTTAGAGTGTTTGTGTGTGCTCAATTTATGCAAACAATGTGAAGTTCCCTTCCAAATCTGTGCTGATCTTTTGTTTATGGTCAAATCAGGGTAATTACAACTGAGTAATGAACAAATGCATGGCGCCAGAAATAAAGTGCTTTCTTAAAATCAGTCGTTGTCTTACCCATCCAGACCTCTCCGAAGCAGCCCTGGCCCAGTTTGAGCTCCAGGCGCAAGGACTCCCGGGGTATCTCCCAGGCATCTTTAGCCAGCCCCTGGGTCTGAGGCTTGACCGTGGGACAAACCGTAGTCAATCGGTGGCAGAGCCCGTCGGCATGCTCTGTGATAAAGCAAGATACAAAGGATCAAAACACTACATTACACCCAGCAGTGCCACACTCACACTCCCGCATGAGTCTTTGAACCAGAAGAACACAGCTGTTTCATGCATCAATTCATTTGATGTGGATGGAATCAAACTCTTAAACCAACAGTGATGAAATATAAATGAGATGAAGTGGCTTTTAACACACCGAAACTCTCTGCAGAGTCAGACTGAAAGCAAGTGGAATGACAGAAATGTAACCTGAGTCCTCCTCAGGCAAAATACGGGGATCATTACTGAACCATCAATTGTTGATGAAATTAAATGTTTCATCTCCCTTGGTAACACTCTGGGGCCTTTTCACCACATTTACTCAGAGACCATTTTCCTTTAACATCACACTGAGTTTCAACGCTGTTCCAAATCATAGATCTATGTAAGAAATCCATCAAATATATCTAATTTCATAATCTCTTGAGCATACAATGGAGAGTGCACACCTGTAGATACATCTAAAATATTTAAAGTTTAAACACCAGATAGAAAATGTTTAGAATCAGCATTCAAGAACTTCCAAGCTAACTCAACAGTTTGACAGTGTCACACTACACGATAGGAAAGACTAGGGTTGCCAACTTTCTCACTACTAAATAAGGGACATGTGCACAGTGCCATGGTGTGAGCATGATGTGTGAATTCAGCATATATTCCAATTCTGATTCAACTGGACATGCAGAAAGTGTGTATATTCCCTTTAATCCTTACTGTATCATTTTGTAACCTCATATGAGTAAACTTCAAAGAAACCACAGTTTAGCTCTTTACATCAAAAAACAGGCAAAAGAAATATTTAATGCAAAATATGGGACAATTGAGGTCCCCTATGAAACAAACCAATTTAGCCCAATATACGGGATGTCCCGGCTAATACGGGACAGTTGGAAACCCTAGAAAAGCTGTTAATTCCTAGCCATCGGTAATAAGCTAGCTAACCATGCTAACAACCATAGTAGTTGGAAGTAATGTTAGCAAACAGTACTGCCAACTACTATGGCTGCTAGCTAGCTAGTCAATGTAATTTAGCCACCGTTACATAAAGTTATGGTAGCTAGTTTGGGATGTTAGCTAACACAAGAGTTACTGGGCAAAGTGAAAAAAATAGCTAAAAAAAAAAAGTTAAAAAGTGATTAAATGCAGATGGTTTTTAAAGTAGCTCATAGAGAAGTGTATTCTCTGGGTAATGTTAGCTAGCTAATTAATGTTACCTAGCTAACAGTGCTGATACAGTAATGGTAGATATAGTGATGTTCATTTTACTTAGCTAACAGTGCTTACAGTAATGGTAGGTATTTGTAGTGATGTTAGCTACCTATTGTTAGCTAACAAACAGTAAGATTAGTTAGGAAGAGTTATGAAAGCTAAAAACTTGGCCCTGTGTCCAATCAGATTAGCCTCCAATACCTCTGTATTTTCTCTATTCGTCGTCTTTTCTGTTCATGTTCAAGCAAGGCAGTGAATTGAAAACATACACAGCAGTAACATTATATTAGACATTCAAAGGCCTGATCAAAATAGCCAACATGTAAATATGGTGAATAGCAGGTGGATCAAGAGACTGTATGGGTCACAGGTGCGAGTAGTAGGTGTGAGAGACTTATTCTTTATGTTGTGATGAATAACTGTGATGGATAACAAAAAGGTTTAGTCAGAGAAAGAGTCATATTTACCTGTGTAGTGTTTGACAAGCTTCTGTAATGTTTCAAACTGTGCTCTTGTGGTGATGTAGTATCCCCCGCTGTCCAGCTTGCGGATTTTGTAGTGTTTCACATTGTCTCCTTTGGCATCATCCCAGTCTCGTATGGAGAGAGAGTAAGCACCTAAAGGGAAATATAATGGGTAAATCATTGGACTATGTGGAGTAAATAAAATGCATTTTCAACAATGTAAATAAATATTTATCTTGTCTTATTTCCTTAACGTAGTGTCACAGAACCAACTTTCAAGTTTATGAAGGAATACTTCATTCTATCACTTGTTGTGGTAAATTGGTCTAAATATTATGTAGACTATCCAAAGCTGTGACAAGTTTTCGTTTCTCAGCTGTTTGATCTTCAACCCTGTCTTAATCAGCTTTGTTTGTCTGATTAGCTTCACCACCCACAGTTTTATACTGCGGATCTGGTCAAGCATCCTTGATTTGTCACTGTTCTTGGTTTCCTGGTCTCGCTTGCTTTGTGACTTTGCTTTTTGTCTTCTCTTCTGCAATTCTTTTGCGTGTTTCTTTACTATACTTAGCTGAACCATTTTAGCTAGTAAAGAAAGATTTAGAGGATAGGTATTTTCCTATCTTCCTCATGTATTTGATTCCTGTCTCTCTTATGTTACAATGAACAGTCAGCTCTACTTAAACTAAGATATTTGAAGCTAACAGTTCAGAATTTTCAGCATCTGATTTTTTATCTTTTAACCATACTACAAACACAAATTTAGGGTTTAGAAATGATGAGAAGAGTTATCAAATATTTTATAACTAAATGTTTGGGGAACTTCTTTTTCAAATTGGAAATACTGTAGTCTCTGGCTTTCTTACTTTCACTAGGTTTTGGTTTTCATTTCTGACTTTTTAGTCGATAACAAGTCCCATATCCATCTAAGCCAGGGGTGTCAAACATGTGGCCCGCGGGCCAAAACTGGCCTGCCTGAGGTTCCAATCTGGCCCGCGGAACGACTTTGCAAAGTGAAAAAATTACAGAGAAGACATTAACTTCAATTTTTCAATAAAAGTAACTACTATTTCAGATTTGTCCTCTGGGGGTCGCATACGATCATAGTGCTGACCTGAATGGTGCTTTTTTTTTCGGGATTTTTTTTTCCTAAAGTGAGAAAATAGATGACTTGCTGTTTGCATAATCCGGTTGAGATTCATGAAGACTTTTTAAAGCACTATAAGATGATCCACTAACTACTAACACTAGCACTACACCCCTGCATACAACACTGTCCAGCAAGCAAACTGTTCATGCTGGAGCTGAGGGGTCCAAAATTATCAACTTTACCTTCTTCATTATTATAATTAATCTGTTCTTTTGCAGTACACATTACACTCTGTGTCAGCTGAATGGGAAACTTGTGTGTTTGGTGTGTTTGCAGCAGGGTTCAGGGCTTAAAGAGTAAAATATTCAGCCCCACTATGTGACTCATCATAGTGAAAAATACAACAGCTGTTTTTGTAGAAAGATAGTTCATTAAATCTGAACATTTTCAGAATGTACTTGTACTTTTTTGCACTAAAACAAAGGGAAACATTTTGAATTTTCATTAATTATAGGTTATTATTTTATAATTTTACTCGTCTGGCCCAATTCAGATCAACTTGAGCTATATGTGGCCCCTGAACTGAAATTAGTTTGACGCCCTGATCTTAGCCTTTTCAGTGCTCCAAAGTGATCAGAACTTTTATTGATACCTTTTGTAGTTTCACTTTCTCGCACAAGGAAAGTTCCTCGATGGTTCCCTGGATTCAGCAACAGCCTCTCAGCATCTTTGCGTCCCATTTTACCAAAGTACCACCTATCAAGAAAAATACATACTCATAAAAACAACCCTCCAAGACTCAAGACTTCATCAGCAGATGAACCAGATGCTGTCTGGAACATCAGTGTCACTTTATGAAGCTGCCTCAACATTTTCTAAATGTGCTACTTGCAACAGCATGTTAGCAATATTGGTCTCCTGGTGCAGTGGCTGTGGATGGAATTAAGAAGCTACAATAAGGAGCATCAAAGGCTTACTCTTCAGCCTGGATGGAGTCAGCAGGGGCCACGTAGTTGCTCGGGATGTACCCTTTCCTTCCCGTGTTGATCGAGCGAGCCTCCCACCAGTCTCCCTCTCTGCAGAAAGACGATGACACGAGAATGATTAGACAGATAACTAATTTATTTGATAGTCAGAACTAATCTTCCCTGCTATGATTGATACTATGGTTAAAAGAAGTTAATGATGGCTAATGACTGTCCTCACTTCGACCGCGTGTTTCCCCTCCTGCGGCATTTCTATGTTTTCATGCGTCATTTTATACGCTTTTCTTCTGCATTTGTCCAAACCTCCAGATTTAATACAAAAAACAGAACAGTCTTTGAAATATGAGGCATGACTAAAACACACTGTCACAATGGGGTTTGAATGAGACTAATCTACTTAACACTACAATGCTGTAACCTCAGGCAACATTTCTGCCACAGCATGAATTAAAGACAAGATAAATCAGACATCTAGGATTAGGAGTAAAATGCAATCATATTCACTCATGATTCCAGACACACAAGGAGCAGGTGCAGTTTAGAATTAAACCATGAAAGGAGGCTGATGCTGAATAAATTCCTCTTAAACTGAAGCAGATTCTTACGTATTGTTGATGATCTGGAAGCGGTCTCCTTTTTTGAATGAAAGATCATCGGATGTTCGAGCTTCGTAGTCATACAAGGCAACAAAGAACGTAACGCCACCTGTACACAAAAACAGATCCACATGCAATGATAAAATAACTTGTGAAAATCAATCTGTAAACAAAAGACAACAATCCAAGAAGCTGATTTTAAAGAGGCATGTAAGGAAAACCCAATTTAACTGATTAGATAAGATAAAGTGGTTTTGGAAAAGTCTTAGAGTCCATACTGTATTAACTTTGTCAGCTTATAGTTTAACAATGTGAGTAATTCCCCTGCATAAAGTACGACAGTGTCTAGACAAAGGTGTGGGACAATAAAATCTACATGTATTGTCCACACCTTTGTCTTGAGGTGTGGGTAGAGTTATTTCTGGCTAGCCAGGCATCTCCAAACCAGTTCACCTGTGTGAATGGAAGTGCTCTGGAAGCTATTGGACAGACCAACAAGTGGTGCTCCTGTGCTGTCATTTTATAGGACTGCCCAATTTCTAAATAATGGACCATGATTGGTTTGGTATATTGGCTGGAAATCCTTTAGAGTGAGAGCGGCTTCAGAACCACCTGCTAACGGAAATGAATATGAGCTGGCTGATGGGTCTGGCGATGCTAAGCTAATTGGTCGTGCCAAATAACTATATTCTAATCTTAAACAATATGGCTTCCATTACAGACTTCTCTTCCCTTTGACTGACTGTCACTACTTCATTACTCTCCACAGCGAGGCCAATGACATTCATTTTGAACTTCATCTTTTGGGGGCATTTTGAACTCTTCATCAAATCAGATATTGAGATATATTAATATATTACAGAGTCATCATATCCTGATGTTATTGTAATTGTGTGCCATGTATCGAGTATCATTTTATACTGTGAGTAATTCTGCATTTCCAACCCTTGGTCCAAACCAGTGGTTCTTAACTGGTCAAGCCTCTATGATCCACCATCACCTTCCTAATGACATTTGTGATCCCACATTTCTTAAATGTGTTGTTAGTGATGACAGCTTGTGTTAAGGTGTCACCTACTATTTTGGAATGTGGATGAACTACCCTTATACTGCTAGCCCAATGGGCCATATTTATGTCCTTTTTACAGGCACACATCGGTGACCCACTTTTGGGTCCCAACCCACCAGTTGAGAACCAGGGGTCTAGACAATCTAAAGAGACATATTGACAATAAATCAAAAGGCATAGGAAAGTAAATTCATGAACGAGTTATTATAAAATCACCTTAACTGTCATTGTTTTGATCCTATCAGGCACACTCGGGTGTTGGCATGAGCCCAAATTGAACAAAACAAGACATAGTTCATTAAACTCTCCACTGATTCAACTCATCTTTCCATCTCACTGTCTCGAAAACATTCTACCTACTGAGCTACCGCACAGCTTGACAGCCGATATTAATATACCAACCACTGACAACAGTAATCTCATTATCTTCAGCAGAAAGCAAACACCATGGAGGTGCTACCTTCACCTCCTCCTGAGAGAAGATTATCCATAACATGGAGGAGGATTACAAGATAAATCCCTCTGAAACAATCCTGTGTTTTCTTGGGACAGCCGTAGGCTGCTTGGGACACATTTAGGGTGATTACAGCTGATAATAAAGCCTGTGGTTAAGTCTAACAAGGAGAATATAGTTGAATGAATAACAATGAAAGAGCATTAGATGTGACGGCTGCACGTGGGTAGGCATAATAACAGACATCGGCTCAGTGTTTCAGCCCATTTTTTAAATGTACTGTACCACAATACAAATTATAATTAAAGCCTAATATTGGTGCATCCCAATGATCATTGGCAAAATGTTGTTTACGTACTGGTTACAACTTTTTCTTTAAATTTCACCAAAAAAGTTGCTGTTTTAAGAGACCCAGAATACTCCCAACTCATGAAAAATGGTACAGTCGTCAGAACAGAAAAAAAAAGAAATTCCCCTCCCTAAAATAAAAATCTTGGATTGGGATGAAGTTGCTTTGCCATTTACAAATTCTACAATCGACTGCCTAACCTTAGAGCAGGGGTTCTCAATTTTTTGGAGTCCAGGGACCCCTTACAGGTGAGAACATTTTCCAAGGACTCCCTCATAATTGTAACATAGATTAAGCACATGCTTACTACCATTTGCACACTTAGATACCCTTGGAACCATCTGTATTGTAAAACATATCAATCTAAATACTTCAGACCTGTTCCATGGTGATAAACAGATAACACTTCAATTTGAATCAAGTAAATACCACTTGTATACTTCAAAACAGAGGGTGATTTCATTCCTTGTTGACTCAACATTACAGCATTTATACTTTTCAAGTAATTGATCTTAAAAGCGTTCATAAAATTAACAGTAGCAAGACTCACATATCCCTTCGAGCCACTAAAGGGTATCCTAACAATGGTATATATGCTGTTTTTAATGACACAGTACAATTTTATAATTTATTAGAAATGTATTTTAATTGTTTCACGGACCCCCACGCTATGGTACAAGGAACCCCATGGGTCCCAGGACCCCAGGAGAACCACTGCCTTAGAGAATGTAATCAAATTGTTGGTGGTTTTCTCTGCCCAAATTTGTATCTATCCAGGAGCTGAAAAAATATTTTATGCAAAAACATAAATTCGAACTGCAGTGTGGTGGTATGAGGTTAAAAAGGTAATATTAAAGTCATAAATATTGAATTTTTTAAAAGCAACAATGGCCAGAAAAACATTATACATTTGAACAATTAGTCACTGAGAATGAAAATTTAGGGCACCATGGGTTATTGCAGTTCATCCTCTTGGCACCACGAATATCTGTATTAAATTTCATGGCACTCCATCCAACAGTTATTGAGTCATTTGTCTAAATGCAAGAACATCGCCATCCCAAAAGCCATAAAGCTTGTGGGATTAAAATTGTGAAAACCATGAAGGATTACCCGTCCTGCAACAAGTCCCTTATCTTCATTTAAATATATTAAGAAAATGTCTGAAAAGATTGATAGGGTAAAGCAGTACAGTCATACTTTGGAGGGAAGCATTTCCATGATTAAAAAGTAATGAGGGGTGAAAAGTAAAGCTTTATGGGATGAATTAATAATTAGGTTCAGCAAAAGAGCAACTTGGCTGTTACATGTATTATGAGTCTGAATGTGAAAACACCGCGCTCACCATGAAGACAGTGATCAGCATTCTAATGTTATGCTAAGATACAACACTACTCACTTGAGACAGCACCAGAGAAAGAGTTTGACACAGGCCCGGAGAAGGACGATGACGCCCCTCCAAAGGGAGTAATGGCAGACGAGGAGCCTCCAAACGGGTGAGGGTGTGGTTGAAGTTTGCAGCCCCGGAGCTCGATGAGGACGAGGGAGGTTGATTCTGCTGCAGCTGAGTGGGATCAGGTCCGTAGTGACCGATGTGAGGTGTGGTGGTGGTGGTGGTGGTGTTTGGATCCGATCCTGTGGAATTTTCCTGCCGATACTTCATGTTAGTGCCTTTGTCCTCTTTGCTCTTTATGCAGCCCATCGTCTCGCCCTGCTGGACACACACAACACAGAGCCATCAGTTTACTGTATCACAAACTGGAGCAGATTCTTTGGTCGCATTAACGATATATTAATAAAGAGAAGGGACATGGAGGAGCAGGATTAAAGTTGCAACATCAGGCCTGTAGCAACATGTGTTATGAAATGAAAATTTAATGACCTGGTATTGACATGTGAGTCATTTAGTTGTTGTTTGAAACCCTGAGACTATAAGCCATGTAAGTGGGACATATGGGCAAATTTTAAATCGGCTTTTGAATCGCTCTCAAGTCAAACATTTAGATTAAATCGTGCACACATGTTGTAATTTAGACAAGTACAAAACAGAGGGATAAGAGGTGATTATCTGCTTTTCATTGTGTGATCCATTGCATGCTATTGTTGCTCCCCAAAGAGATGACTTAATGTTTACATACAAAGGACAGACAAAAATGAATAAAATGAAGAACAATAGGATCTCTTTAATGCTTCAGTGATGTGCTCGACAATCCCGCCCTGTTGAGAGTTAATAAAATAATAGAGGGAGTGGGGTTGCAAAATGACCAGAAGCGGATATAAAGCAATCTCAAGTGGTACATGCCACCACAAGAGTATAAGTTTGAAAAAAACAAAATGCAAATTAATACACAGACTCTAAGAACAATTATCATGACACAAATGACTGAAAGCGACATAAATGAATAAAAAAGTAACCCAATATTAACAGAATTAATGCAAGATTGGCAACACACAGGTGTGAATTGACTACAGGTACAAAATTCCCATAAAAACACTCAAAACAACTACAAAGAGATGAATACAAAGAGACAAAATGATTACAAGGAGATACAATGTTCACAAAGAGATGCAAAATGATCAAAAAGACAAATCCAAAGAAACTCAAATAACAGAGGCTCAAAACAACCTCAAAAATACACAAACAACAGATTCAATTCAACCACAAAGAAACTAAAAATAAACACGAGAGACTCAGAACAACCACAGAGAGACTCAAAACAACAGCAAAGAGACTCAAAACAATTATGAAGAAACACAAACAACACCAGAGAGGTTCAAAGCGACCTAAAAGAGACTCAAAACAATTATGAAGAAACTTAAAATTAACTACAAAGAAACTGAAAACAACCACAGAGGGACTCAAAACAACCTCAAAGAGACACAAAACAACCACAGAGAGACTCAAAACAACAGCAAAGAGACTCAAAACAATTATGAAGAAACACAAACAACACCAGAGAGGTTCAAAGCGACCTAAAAGAGACTCAAAACAACCTCAAAGAGACACAAAACAACCACAGAGAGACTCAAAACAACCTCAAAGAGACACAAGACAACCACAAAGGGACTCAAACAACCTCAAAGAGACACAAGACAACCACAAAGGGACCTCAAAACAACATCAAAGAGACTCCAAACAACCACATAAAGACACAAAACAACAGTAAGAGATGCAAAACAAGTACCAAGAGACACAAGATAACCACAAAGGGACTCAAAACAACATCAAAGAGACACAAAACAAACCACAAAGAGACTCAAACAACCACATAAAGACACAAAACAACAGTAAAGAGATTCAAAAACAAGTACCAAGAGACCATAAAACAACAACAGAGAGATACAAAAATTACCAAGAGACTTAAAACAACAATAAAGAACACAAATGTCCACAAAAACAACATTTTTTCTTTTGTTGGTCTTTTTGTCTTTGCTGCTTGGTATTGCAGAAACAGTTTGCTCTAACTGTCTGCTCTTATGTAGCAGGAGTTGGGGGTCTTTCACATGTGTACTCAGGTTCCTGTTGTGTCATTATTTGTCCATGATTCCTGACCGTGCTACAAGATTTAAAGCACCAGTGTGTGTCATCTGCGTGGTTGTCATTCCTCCACCTCACACAATTTGACGTACTCACACTGAGGCATTCTTTGGTGAGGTGAAGGCCCGGAAAATGTGGAGACAATCAGACACGCTCGTAAAGATGTCTGAGCTCGGGGGAGATCAGAACCCTTTCACTCGCCAAGAACAACAGCTGCTCGAGGACTTGGACTTGTTTAATTGGCGCTGACACATTACAAGACAGTAAAACAATGGAGGATTGAGGTGAAATAGGAGCTTTTATTCAAAATATGGAGTGTAAAAGCAGACTGAACAAACACGCTACAGAGGAGCACTGTGGCTCAGTTGGTGAAAGCAGAGGTAAGGGCAGTAGTTCCCTGAATAACACGGTCACAATCATGCAGCAATGAAACTGAAGAGGATCTGCTGGTGCAGTAATGCACCTTTTCTCTGATTCTGGAGCAGTGGCCTTGATTCCAAGCAGTGGGAGGGATTTTTTTCCTCATCGAAGAAGGAGGGGCGTGATCGAGGGTTCATCGAGTTCTCCAGCTGAACTGCCAAGGAAATCAACTAAATGGGGACAACCACAGAAACCTTCCAAGGATTCAGAACACTTTGCTCAAATAAAAAAACGTGCAACCATTTAAATTACAGCTCGTGCTGAGCACCGGTCGTCCTCCACATATCTGTTTTATGAGTGGTCAGTCATTGAAGACGTGTCAAACTGAAACAGATTTCTTACAAATGTCTTCAAAGGATTATCCCAATAAATCTATTCTCAGATGTTAGATCTAGAGCCAACATGCTGGGAATGTGGGCATTAAAAACAGACTTTTTCCAACCTTTTCCCTTAACCTCTACAATCAAACCAGTGTCATGGAAAGCAAAAGGCTTCACTCAGCGGCTCAGTCAACTATGGTGGGCTTGTGTTTCCTCATCAGACAGACAGAGCTTGGCCTGTTTGGCTCAGCATGCAGTGAACTTACCACGCTGTAAAACACTGGATGCTGTCCCAGAAATATTTGCACTTTGGAGCATTTTTCCTTTCAAAAATGAGACATCAGCTGTTTAAAAAAAATGACATCACCCTTTCAAAATGGTCATACCTGCAAACTCTGCACCAGCTGAAAAAAGAGAAGGCATGACTGTGGGTGCCAAGATAAAACTCTACACATTAGTATTTTTTATATTCACAACTTTGCAACTGTAGCAGGAAATCAATGGTTTGATTATCCAGAGGTAAGGTGCCAGCTATGGAGTGCAATGTCACAACTCAAGTCCAATTTTGCATCATAAAATTCATAAATTCTCTCTCTTGTTTCAAGCCAGCCTAAGCTGCCGACTATTAATAAAGCCATAAACATGCCCCACAAATAACTACCTGTTCATAAACAGAGTGGGTCCTTCAGGTTATTATTGTGCAAATATTTCAGAAATGTGTTGTCGAAAGCTTCCCATAAAAAGAGCTTTTGTCCGTTTTTAGCAGTCTAAGCTTCATTATTCTACTTTGTTCAGCTGATCCCTGATTTGGTTCAGACTGAAATATCTCCTAATGTGTTGGATGGAATTTTGCCACCAATGTTCAAGATCCGTAGATGACATTTTCAAATGAATTGGGAGCTTTCGCTGGTTTCCATAATGACCTTTTGATAAGTTGATGGCATCACAAAAAACATGTGTTAACTAAAAATTAGCAAGCTTAACATACAAACATGCTAACATGCCAGGTTATTACGTCCTACTGATTATCACTGTGTTTTCAAACTGATGTTAGCATTTAACTCAAATCACAAATACAATACTACAAGCATAGGCTTTAAGTATTGTTCATCACCTTTCTAAGCCAAGCGGCAACCTCCGGTCTAAAAATATGAGTCCAATGCGGAAGTGTTAAAAACTGCAGTTCATCTAGGATCCACTTGAGGCTGGCTCTGGAAGTACTGGAAACCACATACACCAATTCAAAAAAGAGATCTTTACAGCAGAAATAAACATGTTTACAGCCTGGTACAAGAGACGAGTGTAGTTTGGATAGCTCATTTCTTGATCGGCTCTCACTGTGACGGGGGTGATTTTTTTTCTAACCCTGCAATTTCTAAGATATTGAGATTACAAGTCTTCCAATGAGAGGCAAAGCTGCCTCTAGGAACACTGTAGCTGTTGGCTAGGAGGCTCAAACTCCACCTCTTTATGTCACACTGGCTGGACAGCAGCAAGTGGGCTGCCAGCCGGTTCGTACGTCCATATTTTATACAGTCTATGTTCTAAGCTGAATAATTTTGACAGTTTCTTGGTCAAAGTGAGTTAACGGTTCTGGGGTGAAAATCAACCAAATGATCAACCAGATAATTACCCCAAATTCCTAATGATTTGCAAAGTGTTAAATGTAAATATTTTCAGTAGTTAAACATGGATAAATCAGTAAAATTCACAAAATAACTAAGGAACTTGGAAGTGTGATTTTTTTTCAGCTTGTACCATTTTTTCTTCGCATTATGAGTTTGAGGCTGTTCTATGAGACAACCAGTGAAGACAGAGGAGTGCATTTTAGCTCATCTGTCACATTCATGTTACATATCTACCTGTTCCCCCATCATATATATATGAGGAAAGAGACAGACAAAATGTGATATATAATCTACTGTATTTAGAGCTGACCTAAATCTGCACAGCTCTATAGGCTATGGACCGAATGAACTCAAATCTGGGCTGAAAAGAGAAATGACAACATAAAGTGTTTCTCAGATAGAAGTGCCATTAGTGGCTATGTAGGCATAAAAAAAGGGATTCAGATTGAGTCAAGGGGAGAAACTGAGAGGGAAACAGCAGGTTGGTTGAAACAGGGAGGGGGAAAACAGTGCCAGCTCCATCAGCTTGAACCAGGAGGATTATGCACATAGAGGATTTACCCTAAGAGGATATTAACAGAAACAAAAAAAAGGAGTGACCAAATGCACATAGTCCACCTGCACAGGGTCATTTTAACCCTCATAGACCTTCAGTATTTTTGGCTTTTGTCCAAAAGGCATCCACAGAGATCTGTGTTTCAGAGCTGAGAAGTAGCTCTGTAGTGGGATTCACGTATATCAACCAACCAACCAGTAAGAAATTATCATGCCAATTATAAGTAGGGAGACCGGGGACAGTTGTAACACTTGCACTTGCTCCAATCAGGAACAAGTTAGGAATCACCTGATTCACTCTGCACATGCTCAGTTTAGTTGCAGCTAATTTGTGTAGCAGTTTGAACACACTCGGTTCGATTCCCGGCCGGTCGACCATTTCCTGCATGTCTCCCCCCACTCTCTACTCCCCACATTTCCAGTCTCTCTTCAGCTGTCCTATATAATAAAAGGCAAAAAAGGCCAAAAATATAACTTAAAAAAAAAAAAAAGTATTTCAGCTGATAACCGATAATGCACTTTTGGGCCATTTTCGGCCGAAAATTTTCGGTGGCCGAACTTTCGGTGCATCCCTAGATACGACACTACACCACATGACACGATATGTTATCTTATGATACCTTATGATACGATACAATATGTCATGTTATGATACAATACAACGAATACGACACGATACTATAAGATTTGTACGGAGCCCCTAAAGTGACATGTGCAGAATTTTTTTTTGGAAAGTATCTGGTGCGCACGAGATACTTTCTCGTGCGCACCAGATACTTTCTTGTGCGCACGAGATACTTTCTTGTGAGCACCAGATACTTTCCAAAAAAAAATTTCTGCACATGTCACTTTAGGGGCTCCGTAGATTTGATACGATACGATATGGTACAAAAAGAGACACTGTGATATGATACAATACGAAATGATAAAGCGTAGCACAATATGAGACAATGTGTTAAGATACAATACAAAAAGTTCAGTTTGAAAAGATATAATTGGATATTATACAATATATCCCTCTGGGGAATTTTTCTTGGACTCTGCACACAAATATAATTCCCAGATTCCTTACAGTGGTGCTTGATGCCAGGGTAATACCATCTGGGGTAGTTATATCATTAGATAACATGTCATATGGACTCTTTGATGTAATAATATGATGCAGACTATCTTTGCCTGGAGCCTCATAAAGCACATTCCATCAGTGCTGTATTGTTTTAAACCACTCAGACATTATATGTGACTATAATTTGTTTGTTGTGTTTTCACACTTCTGGTTGCAACACGAAAGTACAGCCATCCCATACTGGGTGACAAATTATGATCCAAAAATAATGTGTCTGGGTGGCATTAAGGCCATGAAGAGCAAGTAGTTTGTGCTCAGCTTTGGGGGGGATCTTAAATGTCAAACCTCCCTGACTTCAACATCAAAGTCTGTTCAGTTCAACACAAGATCATTCATGAGCAGCAGAGCCATGAGGCCACGAGGAAAATCTGCTGTGCTGCTAATAATAGAAACTAATTCTTATTGCTGACAACATCCACTGCCCTCGGATGATAGCATGACCTACAACAGCACATCGCATGCAAACACAAGAGGCCTCCCAGTTTGCACCAGTTAGATCACATGGGAACAATGGAAGGGGAAGGTGAAGAGTTTAAAGGAGGAGGGTTATCAAACACAGAATACAAACACACGTGTATCAACTGAGGCTACTTCCTCTATCTGATTGGGAAGGCGTGTCGCTGTTGTTCCAGCGCTTCTCCATCTGACAGATTGAGACAGAAAAATGAGGGCAAAGTGAGCTTGATTTTCATTCCAGATTTACTCAAAGCGGCGTGATCTGGAGCAGACGATTTGAGATGATCAGCTAAAAGCAAAAGGGTTCTCTGTCTTCAGTCAGCAAGGCTGGGAGATTTTTAAAACAAAGATGTGCATTCTTTTTTTATGTGTGAGACTTATTCAGTGTTGACAGAAGCCTTTTCTTCAAGAAAATTTATACAACTAGATGAAGCAGTATTTGCTAAAAAGAACACCCAGAAAAGGATCATGGGAGATCTTTGCAGGAACCAAATAAGTACCACAGCAGGTAACGGGAAGACAACACAAGCAATGCAGAACAGGGGACCTTAAAACAGATTATTATTTTCCCAGAATTAAAAATATTGGTTAATACAAAACAGATGTGGCAGTATGTTTTGTGCTTTAATATCAGGACTAGGTGTGCTTCAGCAAAGAGTGAAACGTGTGATAATATTCTTGATTAACTCACAATAATATTAAAATCCGAGGAACAAGTGTAAAGGGGTGCCCTCCAGAACTTCCATAGCACTTGGGATGGGTTCATGAACTTTGTCAAGGATCTTGATGGGCTGCAGTTAGACTGATTAAATCCAGTAGATTTGGATACTGTAAAAATTCTTTGACTGGCAACACTTCACATATGTGTGCATATGGAGCACCCCCTCCCCTATGTGTGTGTGTGGTATTTATTGTGCTTTTGTTATTTTTTCTAACATTTTAATACACTCCTCAATTTCTTATTTATCAAATATTATTATTATTATGTAATGATTGTACTTGCTCTATTTACCTAATTTTTTTGGGGGAGGTTTAGTTGATGTTCCTTTCTAGGCTAATTTTGACGATACTATGGATACTTGTGTTTATATTCAATATTGTATCCCTGATTAATATGAATGTATGTCCATGAAAAATCAATAAAAATATTTTTTTTTAAAAAGAAAAAAGATATCTTTAACAGATAATTACAAAACAATGTGTATCAACAGGATTATCCCTGTTTAAAAGACAAAGTAATTAAAAGCAAATGCTGAAAAAAAAAAAAAAAAAACAGAGGAAAAAATATGTGATATTATTTCCCAAACCCCAAGGTGACATCTTCTAATCATTAAATCTGTCCATCCAACTCTCTTTAACCCAAAGACCCACAGTTTACTTTCATTTCTAACAAACAAAATAACTACATATTTAAATTACAAAGCTTAAAATGCAAATATTTCACAAATTTTAAATAAAAAAGACTGAAACTATTCCTTTTCTTTGACTGACTAATAAACACAGCTCTATATGTACTAACGTTAGTTGAGTTTTAATGTAATCAAACACTTTGAGTGTTTCCAAAAGTCAAAAGTTATGCACTTCATCATCTTTATTTCTATTTGTACGTTATGCATATTACTTGACTGACAAGCTCACAGACATCAACATGGTCTTTTCATAAATCCAACAAGACAAGAGATTAGAGACCTACATTTCATCAAGCTTTGTCTGATTCACCACGACTCATGTCTCTCCAGTGCCCCTGTAGTTGCTTCTCTCAACTGGTCAAATATGTAACTCCAAGAGTGACACTACCCTGTCATTCATGTTAAAGTCTGAATCTGCCAGAACTCATTTCTTGCTCGAGGCTTTGCAAAATCACAAAATAAAACAGTTCCTTCATAACAAACAAAAGCTACATGTGTTAGCTGATGTTTGAGAAGGCTCCAGATGTTCCCCAGAGGGACTGAGTCCTCCATGAATATCTGAGGATCCATGTAACCCCTGACCCCTCTTTTCTCTGCTTGTTTCCACCAAAAACACACAAAGTTCCCATACTAAGAGGCTTTTAAAGCGCTCTGCACGCCTAACCTAAAACAGACATCTGTCAGGATCAGGAACCAGTTTCCATCTCCAGCTGTGGAAAAGAAAAACATTATTTGAGATATTCAAACCTAAAGCTATGAAATGAAAACTTTACATTATTCTTCTGTTACAGAGATAACTCATGCCTCAACTCTTCTTATCAATGATCTGCCTGAGCCTTCTTCCCAAGCTCAGACTTCACAAAATACTGATAAAGGTTCAGTTTTCTCCAACTGACACTTGCTTATATCTGAATGTTTGGGTACATGCAGGAGTTGTGGTTCAGAATTTTAAACAAGGCAGCAGAGACAGCGTTCAGCTGAAGGAGCTGACAGTGCAGCTCACATTTAGGCCTCATGGTACTGTTGTAGTCAAGACCACATTAGCCGAGACCAAGACCTGTCCGAGACCAGAGTGTACCTAGACCAAGACCAAGACACTTAGGGATCGAGACCGAGTCAAGACCAAGACCAAGACCATATATATCAATAAAAAATCATTATGAGAGTTAACAAAATGAAAAAAAATAAAACAAAATAAAAGCCCCCCCATGTTTGGGGGGGGGGGGGGCTCTCTCTCATCACAGTAATGACAGGGACACAGAGTTGCCATTCATGTTGTCTTGGCCTAGTCTTGATATAAATAAAATACCAGTCCAAGACCGAGACAAGACCAAGTAAAAATGCTTTCGAGTCGGAGACGAGATCAACTTTAGCATCAACAATTTGAATCATTATTATTTTATTTTTTTTAAGTTACATTTTTGTACTTTTTCACTTTTATTTGATAGGACAGCTGAAGATAGACAGGAAATGTGGAGAGTAGAGAGCGGGGGAAGACATGCAGGAAATGGTCGCGGCCGGGAATCGAACCTGCGACCCCTGCGACGAGGACTGTAGCCTCTGTATGTGGGGCACATAGACCGCTAGGCCACCAGTGCCCCTTGAATCATTATTTTTGACAAAATTCCCTCGGTTCTCACCTCTTTCATTTGTCTTGTATACTTGAATTAACAACTTTGGCTTCTCCAATTTAAAGCTACTGTAAGGAGTTTTTGGTGGACGTGAAAAAGACTAAAATTTTGAGACATTGATGCCTCTTTATGAGCTACAAAAGTAACAGCATATGCAACTTCAATACTGTATTAGTACTACTTATAAACACTCAAAAAGCCAATCTCTACAGCAGAAATTAACATGTTTACAGCCTGATTCAAAAGACGAGTATAGTCTGGATAGCTATTCGGCAATTTCGAAGATATTGAGATCACGAGTCTTCCAATGAGAGGCACAGCTGACTTGATTGACAGGTGGGAACACTGTAGCTGTTGGCTAGGACGCTCAAAGCTTGCCTCTTTACGGCATAATCGCTCGACAGCAGCAATATGGCCGCCGCTGACGATTGACCTCGAAACAGCGCTGCAGAAACAGATGGGTGACGTCACGGATACTATGTCCATATACAGTCTATGCTTACAGCCCATTGTGGAAAAAGCAGCTTTTTTTCCCAACATGTTTCACTACAAATATTAAAATTGGGTAATAAGTTGGACTGCTAATAGAAAGGAAGATATTTTATTTATTTATCAGAAAACAGTACCTTCTAATGGACAGGATGAAATCAGCAAACAAAGGTTTCACACTCAGTTTAAGAACTGTCAAACTGTCTAAGTATACATATGACACTGTGAGACATCTTAAAAAAAACAGTACAGCCTAAAAACTGCTGTTCATGTTAGTTAAATGCTGACGTTTTGTAATATAGTTAATTAAGCAGGCTCTTGGCTAGAAATAACAATGCTAACATGCTAATGAAAGGGTTTACAATGGTAACTATGTTGTTTTATGTGCTGGCATGCTGACATTTGCTAATTATGACCAAACATAGTCATGATTGGTGGGAGTATCTGGAGAAATGTGGAAAATGTTCATGAATATTTATAGTTATGCAGACGTTATGCAGCAAATCAACCTAGAAAAAGTAGTCCTTGCATTTGTAACATCTGGGCTGGATATTTGCATTCCACTATAATCACGCTGATCTAATAAGTCTACAAATTTCTGTAGCACATGAAGTGTCAACAACTAGGACACATTGCCACTGTATTAGACTCTTTGCATTGGCTGCACTGTAAAAAAAAAAATTCTCCCTCACCAACAAAGCTCTTTATGATCAGGCACAATGTAGGCCTGCTTGTGGGAGCTTAAAGCTGCTGTTGGTAGGAATGGTGGAAAAAACGTTGCTTTTTTCTGCTGGGTTTGGAGAAAAGGTCATAACACCCATCGGTACTCATCGGTAAGTGGAGTAATTTCAGACTATTGCGAAATCTCTGCGTTTTCCAATGCCTTTGTATCGAGCAATGTTGTTATTCCCCTCTTTTTCGTTATGACGGACCAATCATAGCTAATCTCCAATCCTCTGTCCTGATTGGTTAAGGGGCGGCCCATACTACGTCCTCCGGTTGGTTATGAGTCCGGTACTATCATGACTGCACACGCCAATCTGTGTTGGAGGGCTAAGAGGAAATCTGGTTGGGAGGGATAGTGTTGACATTCCCTCTCTCTGAAAAGACATTTACTCTGTGATTACCAACAGCAGCTTTAAGCCTCCAAAATGTGTATTTTCATGACATACATTAAAGACAAATTCAAACATATTTAGGTGTTTATGATACTCTGATGTTTTGATTAGCTTGGTTGGACAGCTGTTTGCAGCTGACGCTGACGAGGAGGATCTCTGGAGCTTTACTAGGCTTCTGATCAGCAACAGATGCTGCCTGCCCAACATCTACCACATTCCTCTGATGCCAAAGAGTTAAAAGTGGGCCCGGAGAAATGTCATGTGATCTTACGGATGTGAAGCCTGAGAGCGTTGAGAGAAACATCAATAAGTGGTTGGTAAGAGTTCGGTTGCAGGCACGCTCGCAGTAAACTGATCCTGAAGCTTACAACAGTGTGAGGGCATGAAACGACTTGTAAAGAGTTGGAGATTTGAGAGATATTTAATGCAGCAGAGTGAATGGAGAGACTGGAGTGTGCTTGACCGTTTTACTTGGAAATGTATCAGCCTCATTCTTTTAAGTCCTGGTATAAAAAAGCTCTGTGTTGTGTCTGAGCGAGATTTTAAGCTGCCACAGAACAGACATCAGACATTTTCTGGGATAACAGGTCTCATGGGAATACCTGAATCCTGGCACCTGAGTCAAGGATAAATGTGAGCTATTTTAGGAATCCGAGTGTTTCTGCAATCATCCGTTTGTCAGCACACAACAGGGCCGCTTGTTTGAACTGTCAACATCTAATAGAGTGAGTATGAATGCCATGTGATAGTCTGAATTAGGCTGCTCTCCCTGGAAGAGAATACTCAATAAAATGTGGTTATTTAAAGATTCTGTGGCTGTTTTTTTTATTACTCAAATTCAGTTTAAGAATTGAAGATACAGGCTACTTCACTGAAATTCAATGTTCATGTGTTCCTCACATGCTGAAGAAAACAGAAGCTGTGACATACAGTATACAAGTATATGAGAGTTTCCTCCCAATAAAAGTGGAGTGTATTTCTGAGCGTTAGTCTGATCTTGTATTCCAAAGACTTCTGCTCCTTGCTGGAACCTGTTTCATTTTCTGTTCTGCAAAGATCTTAAACCCTATCTCTTATGTTAAGGTAAATCAAACACAAACCGACAAACACTGAGTCGCACCAGCAGGGCCGATAATACATCAGGTACTCCGAATTTTAAAGTTATATTTTTTGCCTTTTTGCCTTTATTCCATAGGACAGCTGAAGAGAGACAGGAAATATGGGGAGATAGCGGGAAAGACATACAGGAAATGGTCAACCGGCCGGGAATCGGACCGGTTACCCCTGCGACGAAGACTGTAGCCTCTGTATGTGGGGCGCTTAGACCGCTAGGCCACCAGTGCCCCAGGTACTCCGAATTTTAAACCAACCAGTGAAACCTGTGTTTATCAAGCTGCTGCTCAGGTTTGTTGCCTTGCTCTGAGGTTCTTAGATTCAGTGGTGCTTCTTTTCACAGTCTTACGATCATTTTAAGAATTGAAGAATGCTAGCTCTTTGCTTGGAGCAATAAGTCAGTGCAACACTCTCTCCCAAGGCTAAAAATGCAGGAAAAAAAAGCAGCAACCTTCATTGTGGAAAAATGAAAGCAATGCTGAAGTGGGCAACTGGAGTTCCTTAAGTGTCCACTTGAGTCAATCCCCATTTGGCCTCATGTTAAAATGCTCATTTTAGCTAAGTCTTGCTCATTCATTAATTATTACACACTGTTCATAGAGTGATTTTTTTAAAGCATTTGAGAAGATAATAAGAGGGGTAAGAGGTATACTGAAATTTACATAATTAGAGGCGCAGCTGAGTTGGCTGAGAGGTTGATTGAACACTAGGTTTCTGACTATAGACTGTATAAAATATGGACGTAGTACCCGTGACATCACCCATCTGCTTCTGAAGCGCTGTTTTAGGACCAATCGTCAGTGGCAGCCATATTGCTGCTGTTGAGCGATTGTGACGTAAAGAGGCGGGCTTTAAGCCTCCTAGCCAACAGCTACAGTGTTCCCGCCTGTCAATCAAGTCAGCTGTGCCTCTCATTGGAAGACTCGTAATCTCAATATCATCAAAATTGCTGCGTTAGAAAAAATGTCACCCCCCGTACAGTGTGTGCCGATCAAGAAATGAGCTATCCAGACTACACTCGTCTTTTGAACCAGGCTGTAAACATGTTTATTTCTACTGTAAAGATTGTCTTTTTTGAATTGGTGTGTATGTGGTTTCCAGTACTTCCAGAGCCAGCCTCAAGCGGATCCTGGATGAACTGCAGTTTTTAGCACTTCCACATTGGACTCATATTTTTTGGACCGGAGGTTGCCGCTTGTTTCTGACGCGGCACACATCACTGTTGGGCTTCAAAACATCTCTCCTGGAACCAATAGGTGACGTCACCCAGACTACCTCCATCTTTTTATACAGTCTGTGAAAAAGTGACATGGCTTAAATGAAAATCTGCTGCTCCATACAGATTAAATATCATAGTGAGTCTGATAGGTACGTAATAATCCCATACACCAGATTGGTGTCAGCTTGATTCTGACCTTATTCAGCTGTTTGGGAATTACGTAAGTGTGTTTCTGTCAATGTCAAATTATAATTCAGTGTTTCTATCAGTTACGTAAATGACCATAACATCTTTGCCAGATGCTACATTGAAATGAAAGAATTACGGAGTTTGACACAGTTTGTTGGGTACACAAAAAAGATGCTTGGTATCAGGAGAGTCAAGTTTAAAGAGCGTGTATCAGGACAGAGAAGACCATGAAGGAATTTCAAACTTCCTTGAGGTACAAACTTTTGTCCATTTGTCGCCAATACAGTGGTGTCACATTTGAACAGCATTTATCTCAGAAATGGATGTGTTCACCAGCCCTTACATTGATTTATGATAGCAATATACTGATCAGGGTGCATCTATATCCTTTGCATGACTTTTTATGGAAGGTTTTCTTGAAGTGTCACACTGCAGGTTCATGATGACAGTCCCTCATCATCCCACTCTCAGGTGGAAATGTAAAAGTAGAAGAATAGCAGACACCAACAAGACACACTGGGGAAGTCACAGAAACTGTCACTCAGCTGTTCGATCAGAGAGATTGAAATCAGACTGGCAGGATAATTGAAAGAGCCTGAACCTCCTCCTCCTCCACCTCCTCTTCCTCCTCTTTAATCCTACAGTGGTCTGACAATAATCTGAATCAGCATGAGTCAAACACTGGGTTAGATGTTTGAAATGATGAGGTGGCACTTTTTGTTTTTACTTGTATCAAGCGTTAAATTAACTCAATAAGCAGGAACTTCTTTCTCTTGGTGGTAAAAATAGAAAGAGTGTTTCAGTATAAATTTAATTTAAAATATAATTCAAGTCATTTAATTCAACTAAGTTCTAACATGTAACCTTTTCCTTTACAGATATAACCTGTTCATGAAAGGTACAACTCATGCACTGATTTTAAAACACATCAAATTAACAAACAACCATATTTATCTTGTCTAATGTCATAAAACTGAATATCTGTGATATAGTGACCTTGTCCTACTTAAAATCTGATTTGATAGGCTTTCACTTATATTCATATGGGATTTAAAGCACGTGTTCACTAATATTTGAACCTGGTCAGAATTCAAGAAAAAAGAAAACACTAGTTTTGTGATTTTGTTTTGTTTATAGAAATAGCAGTAACCTACTTCCTCCTCTTTAATCCTAGAGTGGTCTGACAGTAATCTGAATCAGCATGAGTCAAACACTGGGTTAGATGTTTGAAATGATGAGGTGGCACTTTTTGTTTTTACTTGTATCTAACGTTAAATGACAGGAAAGTGTTTCTATTGGTGGTAAAATAGAATGAGTGTTCAGTATGAATTTTAATTTAAAATATGGACATTAAAGTCATTTAATTGAACAAAGTTCTAACATGTAACCTTTTCTTTTACAGATATAACCTTTTCATGAAAGGTACAACTCATGCACTGATTTTAAAACACATCAAATTAACAAATAACCATATTTACTTTGTTTTAATGTCATAAAACTGAATATCTGTGATATAGTGACCTTGTCCTACTTAAAATCTGATCTGATATGCTTGCACTAATATTCCTGTGGGATTTAAAGCACATGTGTTCACAGATATTTTACCCTGGTCAGAATCCAAGGGAAAAAAACACTAGTTGTGTGTTTTTGCTTTGTTAATAGAAATAGCCTACACACAGGTAAATATTAGAATAACCACTGGACAGTTTTCTCCCTTTGTTGATGACAGGTCAGACAAGCGAGCAGCTGCTTTTCGGCCCATCCTCATCTAATCCTGCTCTGACAAAGACGCGTTTCGTTTCAGGTTTTACCTTCACAAATCCACGTCCTGCTTCTGTGTTGTCTCCTTCTTCTTCACCTTCTGGAATCCTGGAATTCACAACAATCCGAGTTATTCCAACCGGGACCGATCCTCCTTCATCCTCACTCCATCCATGAAACTGTGCAGCTGCTTGGGTTTGGAGGGCTAAAGTTAAATGAAAGCAGCACAAGTGTTGCAGGCTCGGAGGATGGCGGAGGAGGCGGCGGAGGAGACACTCATTGTTGTCAGAGAAGAAGGGACCATGACAGAGGTGGAGGAAAAAAAAAAGAGGAAAGGGGAAAAGTGAGATCCTGAAGTGTCCCAGCCCTTTGTCGTTTTCTCCACTTCCTACTACTAAACTTACATCAACCCCCACACAACAACATGGCCGACCCTGCCTGCGGGACTGGAGCTACACAGCTGGAGACACTGGATCCGTCCGGTGGTGTGTGGTTGATCTGAGAGCAGCTGGGAGAGAAGAGGCGATCACACAAGAAGAAGAAGCTGGGTACAGCAGATTAGGAAAGAGAGAACAATGTGAGAAAAGAGGAAATGAGAGAGGAGTGGAAGGGGGGTTCATGTGGAAAAAAAAGGAGGACTCGAAGCGCCCTCAATTTGTACCATTTTCAATCACAAATACAGATCTCTGACTCCCACTGCTGGACGTGTACATGTTACTGCAGCTGCACATCTGCAGCTTGTAGAGATCCCTCTTTAAAGATGATAGCTTTGCTCGAGTGTATCACAATGTTAACTGGGAAATTATGATTATAAATTATTCAATTAAAAAAAGAAATAATTAGAAATATATAACAAATAATAATAATACAATTATTATCTAGATTGTATATTTGTATATATATACAGTAACTCACAAAAGTGAGTACACCCCTCGCATTTCTGCACACATTTAATTATATCTTTTCATGGGGCAACACTGAAGAAATGACACTTTGATATAATGTAAAGTAGTCAGTGTACAGCTTGTTTAACAGTGTAAATTTACTGTCCCCTCAAAGTAACTCAACACACAGCCATTAATGTCTAAACCACCGACAACAAAAGTGAGTACACCCCTAAGTGAAATTGTCCAAATTGGGCCCAAAGTGTCAATATATTCTGTGGCCACCATTATTTTTGAGCACTGCCTTAACCCTCTTGGGCATGGAGTTCACCAGCACTTCACAGGTTGCCACTGGAGTCCTCTTCCACTCCTCCATGACGACATCACAGAGCTGGTGGACGTTAGAGACCTTGCACTCCTCCACCTTCCATCTGAGGATGCCCCACAGATGCTCAATAGGGTTTAGGTCTGGAGACATGCTTGGCCACTCCATCACCTTTACCCTCAGCTTCTTTGGCAAGGCAGTGGTCATCTTGGAGGTGTGTTTGGGGTCGTTATCATGTTGGAGTACTGCCCTGCGGCCCAGTTTCTGAAGGGAGGGGATCATGCTCTGCTTCAGTATGTCACAGGACATGTTGGCATTCATGGTTCCCTCAATGAACTGTAGCTGCAGCGGCACTCATGCAGCCCCAGACCATGACACTCCCACCACCATGCTTGACTGTAGGCAAGACATACTTTTCTTTGTGCTCCTCATCTGGCTGCCCCCACACATGCTTGACACCATCTGAACTAAATAAGTTTATCTTGGTCTCATCAGACCACAAGACATGGTTCCAGTAATCCATGTCCTTAGTCTGTTTGTCTTTAGCAGATTGTTTGGGGACTTTCTTGTGCATCATCTTTAGAAGAAATGTGAGGGGTGTGCTCACTTTTGCGAGATACTATATATAAATTGAACATGATTTACGATTTTAAGTTCCTAGTATTCTATTAAAGAGGAAGAGAGGATAGAGGAGGCACATGAACGCAATAAATCAAAATATCAAGCCCTCATCCTCAAGAGCCAACAGAAGGGGTGGAAGACTTGGAATCTACCGGTGGAAGTCAGCTGCAGGGGCTTCGCAGGGAAATCACTCTGGGGAGTTCTTGGATTGCTTGGAATTGAAGGCCTGGCTAGGAAGCGGCTGTTAGCCAATATCACCAAGCAGGCAGAGGCAGTATCCAGGTGGGTTTGGCTAAAAAGGGACGAGGAAAAACCAACCAAACCGCATTAAGTTGAGTGGTGGACAGTGGGAGTAGTTCCAGGATGCTGGCTCTACTGTCAAGCCATTTGGAGATGTCATGGGCTTAATTTGATGAAATGTTGAGGAAGGGGGGTGCCCATTTGATAACCTGCAGAAACCACTCAACTCAATGCAAGGCATCAGCCAAGATAGGTGCCTTGTGGGATGAGATGGTGCAGGGGAGAGTACCTGTGAAGTTGAGCCAGATGCGATAACCAATCGTATTTTTGCTTATTAAATACCTTGTTGAAAGTCACTGAAAGTCATTTCAATTACATTTAACTTTGGAAAATTGTGGTGTAGGGCCTCATATATTGGGACGTAGAAAAAGGGAAGATGATGCTTTATTGGTTAACCAAACTGGAGACCAAAGAACCCATACCACTCCTGACCTAGAATGTCTCCTTTACTGAGATCACTCTTCATGATGTCTGCAGTTCGATCCCCAGCTCTTGCAGTCAACATTTCAAAGTGTCCCTGGACAAGACCCTTAACCCCTAGTTTCTCTTAAAGCATAGCCTTTCAATTTGTGAATGTGTGTTTACTTAAGAATCAATACCTCAAAACAGCACTGCCGCTAGGGTGTATGTATTTAACTGAGGCAGTAGGGGGAGGTACATCTATCTACAGACTCTTCTTTTTGCGTTTCTCTCTCCTCTCCTCTCCTCTCCTCTCCTCTCCTCTCCTCTCCTCTCCTCTCCTCTCCTCTCCTCTCCTCTCCTCTCCTCCCTCAAAAGATGAGGGAGTATGAGGAGGTAGGATGTACAGCCTAACTCGGCAGGGGTGGACTCATCCTGGCTCTTCCTTTCCTGTCTTCTTTTAAACATCTTTGTTCTCTCTCATCTCTTGTATCTTACTTCATTAAAGTGTGAAGTTGGGAGAGGTAAAGCATTCAGCCTAATCTGGCTGGGGTAAGATCTAGCCCAAACAGACTTTGCACCCTTGCTCTGACTTCTCTGTCTTCTTTCAAACACCTCTATAGACTCTTCTCTTTGTTATGTGTCTTTTCTCTCCTCTCTTTCCTCATGAAAATAAGGTATTTGGGGGAGGTAGAGCATATAGCCTAACCCAGGGGGCTGAGCTCTTGCCCAAAAAGTCACCTTGCCCTGCTTGGTTCTGTATTCCCTGTCTTCTTTCTGACATCAACAGTCTCTCCTTTGTTCCTTCTCTTCTCTCCTGTGGCCCTGTGGTTGTTTTTATAACATATAAGTAGCATAGACTATAGACTTTGGAATTAGGGCGTAACTGGGTGGTTTTCTTTATAGAGCACTTGTACATTTCATTAGACCACAAGTATCTTGTGAATGTTTGAAATCTGCCTTGTTTTACCAAGCTGCAACCTCTGGACAAGAGAATTAAAGCCAATGTGGAAAAACTGCAGTTCATCGAGTGTCCGCTTGAGGCTGGCTCTGAAAGTACCGGAAACCACATACACACAAATTCAAAAAAGACGATCTTTACAGCAGAAATAAACATGTTTAAAGCCTGGTTCAAAAAATGAGTGTAATCTGGATAGCTCATTTCTTGATCGGCACACACTGTAGGGGGATGAATTTTTTCATAACGAGGCAATTTTAAAAAAATGAAGATTACGAGTTTTCCATTAAGAGAGAACACTGCAGCTGTTGCCGAGGAGGCTCAAAGCCCGCCTCTTTACGTCACACCAGCTCAACAGCAGTTATGTTGAGTTCAGCATTTCCAATATGGCTGCCGCCAACGATTGGCTTCAAAACAGCGCTTCAGAAACAGATGGGTGACGTCACGGATACTACGTCCATTAGTTATACATTCTACAGTATGTGTTTTACCCTTTTTTTTGTGGAAAAGCACTAACCTGAGTTTCGAAAAAATGCTTGATAGATACAGTTTATTATAAAACACTATTACTATTGGGGCACTGGTGGCCTTGCGGTCTAAGCGACCCACATACAGAGGCTACAGTCCTTGTCGCAGGGGTCGCTGGCTTGATTCCGGGCCGTTCAACCATTTCCTGCATGTCTTCCCCTCTCTCTACTCACAATACTTCCTGTCTCTCTTCAGCTGTCCTATAAATTAAAGGCAAAAAGGCCAAAAAATATAACTAAAAAAAACCCCACTATTACTATTATTACTGTTGCCTTTTATAGATGTTATTTCTGTGTCAAGTACTATGTAAATTAACCGATAAGAAATTGTGAACATGATAAATTATAAACTTTTAATCACATCTTTACCCTTAAATATGAATGGGATGATGCACAGGACTTTATACCCATAGAGGAAGGTAAGTCCCCAGGATGTGACAGTGTAAACACATTTATGAAGACACAACATGAGTAATATGTCCCGAACACACCTACACTGACACTCATATTGCACTCTCATCCCACAAATGAGATCTAAAGAGCCACTCTCTGTCAACAGCAGCGTCGTAAAAGCTCAGTATTGAAATACTTCAGTCATGAGACTGTAACCTCAATAAAACTCTTCAAACATGACATGTCAACACCGGTGGGGCAATAAAAAAAACCTGATTCAAATTAAAATGAGTCACACGTTGTTCACCTGCCGTGTTTGGTGTGATAAAGTTCAGTTACACGTTGTATGATCTAGAAATAATTACTCACAGAGCTCTTTCCAAATAAAGGAGGTTAAACAACAAGAGGAAGCTACTGTTTGCAGACTGACACAGAAGCTAATTTTCTTTATTGTATTGTACATACAGTGCAGGTTTTACATTGAATTACTGTGAGGAAAAGCTACCGTATATGGGGTTTATGTAATCTATTTACAGTGCGTGCAGATATCACTGTGGCAAAAGACAAGCAAATAAACATTTAAATCAACTTTAATGGGAGATTAAAACGCCTCTGTTGCCAGGCGCCAAGTTTATTAATATCGACTATGATTATTATGCGGAGACACTTACAGTATATTGTGTGGTGAGTCAGGCATCAAGTGATTACTGGATACATATTCTTATCTACCTTATGTAATGAAATGATTAAAAAGTGATATCCTGCTATCATCAGAGTAAATGTTTCTTAAATGTGACTAAGACTAGCTGAAAGCAGCTTGATTAATCAGCTGTTTGCTTTGATGATTCATTTTAACATCAAACAATCAGAATTATACAATGATTATCTGGTGTAAATAAAGATAAAGTCCTCAGTATCAGCTTCAAATGTCAAAGAGGGTGACACACACATGCAGATCTTTGTTCTACAAATTAGATTGTTTTATAGTATCTAAACAAAAATTCCACTTTTGTTGAAGACTAATGATTCTTTTAAACATTTTCAGTCAATGCTCTTAGTTTTGTCCTTTGTTAACTCTGCTGTAGACTTGCAGCTACAACAAAAAAAAAGAGCACATATTACACCTGATGATAAAGCTAGCCTGCCCGGGCCTTCAGTTTCTTTAAGGACTGAATTCAAAGTTTTTCACAAGGATCCATAAAGCTCAAGATGGTCTACATCCCTGATACTTTGCTGTTTTATTTCCTCACAGTCCTTTAGATCTTCTGTGGCCTATTTCAAACTATCACACATAAAAGGATATTGGCAGCTGTGCCTTTACTTTTTGGAAACTCTGTGCCCAAACTGTAGAACACCTTTCCCAAGAACATAAAAGATTCACTCTGTTGCTCTATTGTTTTGTGTTGATTTTGACACCCCCTGTGGCCAAAGTGGTCTTATCTCTTTGCTCCTGTCAATAAATGAATGATGTTTTCTGACATAATATCTCACCGTAGGGGCGCTGGTGGCCTAATGGTCTAAGCATCCCACGTATAGAGGGTAACTTCAAACAAAACACAACTCATTAGTGTAAAGCCACCTGCCTTATCTGTTTGCAATATACTCAATTTTTAAGTCCTTTTTCCCCTTTTAGGGCCTGTTACATGTTGTTTATCAATTAATCTCACAGTATTTGTTTTAATTTGCCTGCCTACTTCTAATTCCTGTCTTTCGATTTCAACATATTGATTTGCTCTATGTGTCCTTTTCTGTTTTCCATCCATACAGTTGGACAATCGCATATAACTCGATGTCAGATATTCTATCTTGATTCTTATATCTTATATCTTGCATAAGACTTCTTGCCTACCCAGGACCCCTGATACCCCACAGTGCATTTTCCTCTTATAACCACTTGGGTGCAGTCCTCTCTCAGAGAAAAGATAGTATCAGTATTCAACCAGCTTCTTCTAAGATTTTCGTCTCTCTCCCTTTCGTCTTAAGAATTCAAACTCGTGTGTTTCTTTGCTCTGAGCGAACCGTCACATGACGTCAGAGCCAGAGGAGGATCGACCGGTCTGAATCACCCACTAAACATTCAACACATGGTCCTGATGCGTGTGTGGACACAGCTGACTGTTAATGAATAATGTCCAGGCTCTAGAGAGGGTAATCTGAGCATGCTAATGCAAAAAAAGCAATGTGGAAAACCCAAATGTTGTACTTCAAATAAAACAACCAAGTGCTGGAGTTGGGGTCACCTTTCATCAGTACTTAGTGGTGTAATGTCCATCCTTAACTTCTCTGATACATTTATTTCAATGAGTGTTCAAGACCCAAAGAGTATGGTCTTCTAATTATTAAACACAAAAACTTCAGAGTCAAAGTGGGATTGTAAATTTGTGCAAAAGAGCTTTGTATCATTTTTTATCTTTCTTAAATTTGCTACCAGTTATTTGCTATTAAAAGTACCTTTAAAGCTCATGTGAGGATTTTTGAGTTTGTGTCAATTTTGGCAGCCCCTGTGGACACAGCAGCACATCTAATCCCCTTGCTGATCTTGTCCTGTACATGTTTAAGCCTTTTTTTAAAACAAAAATATCATCCTGCTATTTTTTAACAGTCAAATTAATTACTCTTTTAGAATTGTTGCTGCAGAAAATGTGAACAAAGGCTGTTTTGGCAGCCTGCAGTTATTCACTTTATCTGACACCAACCCTGTGGCAGTGGTATGGACATTAGAGACAAACGTATAGAAACAGTCAAACTTTTCACTAATGGTCTTGTTAAATTCTGTATATCAGATAGAGACATCAAAATTGAATTTCAGTCTTTTTCATTACCAGCTTAAAAGTCCTCAGAGGAGCTTTAAGTACCAAACTTTATATATGAGATCGTAAAAACCAGCTCAAACTCGCACTTAAAAGCTGATTTTCGATCTCAAATCAGTACAAACCATCAATTTATGTCATAGTATCTCACTGTCAGCATTTCCCCAGCAGCTGTTTTACGTATAAAACCCATGATGTTTTTCATATATACTTTATTGTTTGAATTGAAATTGAACCAAGTAAAGATTCAGAGTCTGTTCTACCAATGGATTCAGGTTATTTATTCATTATTTGATTTGCATATTACATCCCTGACATTTGAAAAAGGACATCAAGGAAAAACAAAGTGGGGAAAAAAACTATGAATACACTAATGAATGAAGTCAGCTGCCTCGGAGAAATCTCTTTGATGCTTTAGTTAAAGAACTTCTTTTAAAGAAATGCAGCCTGTTATATATCTGGACTGGACAGCTCCGCAAGACAGAGCTTATGTTAAATATATAAATAGACTAATACGTCACTGTCCAGTGAGAACCCTTATATATATCTCCTGGTTTGGTGATTTTCTTTCTTTCTTTCTTTTTTTTTATAATAAAACTCTCTTTCTGCAATAACAGTTCTTTTGTAGATCTTTCTGTTTAAGTGGAATAAACCATGTAGACTGGAATATTTCAAAATGTAGCCGTAAACTAACTTGCTTATGATGACCAAACATTGTTTTCGAAGGAATGCAATTCTAGACTACAGCTGTTATACCAACAACAAGAACCCAAATCATTCCATGTCCATAAATAAGTCAAGGTTCAGTCTTTGTACATTGTAGTCATGTCTCTTTAGTAAGTGGGCCTGACCTCTGACCCTAACAGAAAAAGAGGGGAACATGGGCAACAACTAAAAAAACACATGCTGACACCTTAAATTGGCTGCTTTGGAAACATCTCTTTTGGGTGTTATTTAGAGGAACTATTTGGAGGATGAAATGCTGACAGTCATATTTCAGCACTGGACAGCTCCACCAGACAATGTTTGATGTATAAATATGCAAATACGTCAGCTCTTCGTCACTGTCCCGTGTGAATCATACATCTCCAAATTTGGTAATTCTCAATTATTTAGATAGTCTGTGTCATCAGAATGATAGTTTGTTAATGGCAGCGTCTGTTAAGTACTTTTAGAAGTCTGAACATTGACCTTCAAGAAGCAGAAGTGTGAAAAACTGGCTAAAAATAAATAAAACAAACTGATAAATGAAGTTAAATCCTTGGAGGCCTCTCTTTGAAGCTTCATTCAGAGAAACTTTTCTGTAAAAGAGATTAGATCCATTTTTTTAAGCACTGGACAGCTCCATTGAACAATTCAGCACTGGACAGCTACCTCTCATCCTCACCGAGCTACAGAGGGCACGTGAGCCTATTAATGACGTGACGTCAACTGTTGCCTTTAATTCACAGTTTGATTAATGATCGTGTTTGAATTCAAGACTCACTCCTTTTTTATGACTTGGCTCGGGGTCTTTCATTGACGCGGAAGAAGGATGCACTCCAATGGGACAGGGGCATGATGACGCAGCCGCCTTCCTCCCCCCTCCCAACTCCCCCACCCCACCCCACCCCCCACCTACGTGACAAGAGAAAAAGGCATGCCTTTTCGGATTCATGGATAAAAAACCGAGGGGAGTTAAGTTCACAGGAAGCAGGAAAGTTCTCCGCAGACAAATGTTTGGCGCTCTTCATTCCGCCCATGACCGAGAAGACGTAGAAATCCCGGAGAACTGAGCTGCTGTGCGCACGGAGGGCTACGCGCTTGGAACAAGCAGAAGAAAACTGAAGAAGAGCTTCACTGAGGGAATAGAGAAAGAGGAGAGGAAGGCGGAGAGATAAAGAGAGAGAGGGGGACTCAGAAAGAGATCCTATCTCACTCTCCAAGTTGAGGTCTTAAACGGATCGCGTCTGGCAACTGGTAAGAGGAGACACTTTTTAGGAGCTTTTACGCAGCGTGAAAGTGGGGAGCGTGCGAGTGTGGCTGAATTTTAACTTTAAGAAACACACAGATATGGCTTGAAAGAAACTAAATATCACATGAAAGAGCAGAAAACATCTGAATTCAGCAAATAATTGTTCTTTTACGCACATGTGCACTCACTTCTTGTCGTGTCTCTCTTTTTGCAGCAAGACAATGTCTAGCAAAGCGACTTTAGCCTTACTCATCTATGGGCTCATAATGCATTACAGCGTCCACTGCTCACCTGTGGGGCTTAGCTTTCCCAGCGTTAGGTATGTACACTCTTACTTATCGTTTCATATTTTCAGGTGATGATTTCTGATGTTTCTGAATGAGTTGATTGCACAGCAGCAGCAGGACACAGGCTAAAGACCGTATCTGCCTCACAGTTAGTTATGTCTGTGGTCAAAAAGCCTATTGGATTACCGGGTAACATCATCGGACAGCAGATCTATGAGGCTGCTCACTCAGAAATAATTGCGGAGGAACATTCACCAGGGAGCGTTTGTAAGGTCATTTAGGCTGCTGAGGCAATGAAGCAGTGTGTCCTGCTGCCATTAACCCATCGATTCATTCGCTTGGATAATTAATCGGAAACGTTTAGGCAGAAAATTAAGCATTTTATACAAAACAGTCATGAAATAATATGTGATGACAAATTGAATTCAAATGTATTTGGGCAATTGTGAACAAAACAACTTCTGTCACATTCAAGACAATAAAAATCTTCCTAACCCTAAAACTAAAATAGCTTCTCCGTCTTGTTCCAACCTGATCTGAGTTGTTAATCGATGCCTATTTGTTCCAGACTGGACAGTGAGGTTTATGATGAGGGTGGAAACTCTTTACCATCGCTGGATTACGACAGAGACCAAATGGAAGTGAGGAGCGCTCCGTCTGTGGCTGAGGACGTCTTCTCTTTGTATTTCCCACAAGAGAAAAGGTAAGCATCATCATCATCATCACCATCATCTCCATCTTAACCAAACTTTATTTTACATCAATGTTGAACGTCTCATCGCCGTAGTCCTATATTTATGTCTGTATGTTGAGCGTTTTGTATCGTCGAAACGTTGTCGATAACTTTTGACGCAGTTGGTTTTGGATGTTTTTATTATTTTACCAAATTAATTTCAGTTTTAATTGTAATCTCAGGGGAGCATAGTCATTAAAATACGTGTTTTTTTTTTTAGGAACAGACATGTGAACACCTCTAAATTGTATGAAACAGTAGAACAAAATAAAAGAAAGCTCTAAAATTGTCTTTAAAATTCTCGAAATATTCTTCAGCTTCAACAGAATTTGAAGCGAGGCAAATATTCTGTCCATACAAATGAAAGAAAACGCCAAAAACAAAGCAACACATTTTTTCTTCAACTCTATCCTTCTAAATCTGACTTCAGGGCCTATTTTAACACCTTTAATAGACATGATAGTTATTTTTTTGCAGTGCAGCTACTTGTAAAATGTTGCTCTTGCACTGGGTGTGTGGTGATTTCACTGTGTGGCTATCTATCATCCCAGAACGGAAAGGCATGCAGACGGCATGTTTAATAAAGCCTACAGGAAAGCGCTGGGTCAGTTATCAGCCAGGAAATATCTGCATTCTCTGATGGCAAAGCGTGTAGGGTAAGAACTTCTTTTTCTGTTGTCCCCTTCTTCTTTGATGTTTCCTGTCCTCTGTGTGCGTTCGGTTTTCTTTGGATTGATCCTGTAGATGCTCATACTTCATGCTGTTGTATGTACCGTGTGTGTGTGTGTTTGTGTGTGTGTGTGTGTGTGTGTGTGGTCCCATCAATTCCCAGCATGTAACTTAATCTTTTATAAAATCATCAAAGGGAGCACAAAAGGGCACCGATTGATTCGGAAACGTTGTTTTCTGTGTCCTGGGTTGTGACTTGCAGGCACAGAGGGACGAATTAGCCCACACAAAAACATAGCTTTATTTCTTCATGAATAATGTAAAGGATGCGGTGTTAGTGGTTCCATGTGGAAAGAGGGGTGGGGGGGTGATGGTTCAATTCCTCATTATTATGGGAAAACCTATCACACCTTTTAAGACTCAATATGTGCCAAATTATCCTTGAATACTTAGTAAAAAAAAAAATGTGAGGATTTTCTGAATGAAAGCCTTTGTAGGATCATTTTTGCAAAGATGCTTTATGCAAGAAAATCATAAAATATAATTGTCAGGCTTTATTAAATGGTTTAATCTGATTAAAAATGTAAACCCTTGCCTAGACTCTTCCAGATTTGATTCCTAGTGAGCAGGCTCGTCATCTCAACACCACAGGCATTTTTTTATTATGCAAAAGCCTAGAAATGCCTTAACAGGCAAAACTAAATGGGGAAATTTGATTGGTTCCCAAAAATCTTTCAAAAGGGGCAACAGACAAAAAATGCCTGATTTTCCAGTAGGATTTTCCCATCCTGAATGACAGTGTGCAAGCTCTTCACCTCAGCATCACAGGCAATAAATCTTTGTGTAAACAATGAGAATGCAGTGACGGTTGAAAATCTCCTAAATAAGAGGCACAGATTGGGTCGTGACAAAATTCTAGAAAACTGGTATTCAGAGTGTCCATGCTCCTCAGCTCCACAGGCCGCTCATACCCCCTGACAGTGAATATGAGTGTATCAGTGTAACTGCTGTTGAAACCTGCCTCTGCTCTCTCACAGCGGGGGGAAAACGCTGGACGACAGCTCGGAGCCTCTATCCAAGAGACACTCAGACGGGATCTTCACAGACAGCTACAGCCGCTACCGGAAGCAAATGGCCGTCAAGAAATACCTGGCAGCCGTCCTGGGGAAAAGGTATAGACAGAGAATTAGAAACAAAGGACGCCGACAGGCATATTTGTAGCATCCTCCCCCTCTCCTGAAAAAAAAAGAAAACGTACATGTGCAGCCCCAGGTGAAATCACTCTGAGATCTGAACAATCAGTGGATCGCTTTTGTGTTCTTAAACATGTATTTATGTATGAAGTAAGCCATTAAAATGAATATTTTGATAATAATATTGTTTTTATTTTGTACTTAAAGCACTTGAGGACACACATATCTACTTTGTGGACCAATTTTTTGTTCATTCTCAAAACAGAAGATAGCCTCTATTTATGTATCCATTGATTATTTTTTTTAGACCTATTTAAGAGGAGAGACAGTTGTTCCCATGATACTCTGCTCCAAAAGCTCTGTCTTTTAAACATTCAGTGAAGAGATACGATTGTGAGGGGAATAAATAGTTTAAAAGACAATCAATGTATTTGAATGCTGCTTTTTGTAAAGTGACATTAAGAGTTTAGTTGTCTTTATTCACAACAGCCTTGAAGACATAGGTATTCACCAAATCCTACAAGACATAGACTTTGATGCCCTCCCGGACGGGGATGAGTTTGAGGCTTTTTTGGGAGAATGGCTGAAACAGTTCTCTCCCGAATTTCCGGTGAGTGAAGGCTGGCGCCGAAACCTGGCGGGTGGGGGAGGGGCGCCTCATGTCCCTCTGTTTTTTTCTCCTCTCCAACTTTAACTCCTGTGATCTTGCTCCAAACACTCAAACCTGACTCTTCTTCCACCTCATTTGTGCTCCTGTCTCTCTTGAGTCTCACTGATTTGTACTCTTAATCCCCCTATTCCCACTGAGTAGACAGCCACTGATATCTTATACATATCATTCTTGACTGATAGATAAAGTATAAATTCATCAGCCTCCCGTTTGTGGATTAAAACAATGATGATATTGTTTTAGTCGCACAAGATGACACCTGTTGGTTGAGAATCCTTCAAAATGTCGTTTATCTTAATTTTCAATCCCCCCAAAAATCCCAGATCTGAGATGAGGACCAGAGTACTTCTGAGGTTTTCTTGTCCCTTTCTTCCACAGTGTTTACAAAGTGAGCTCTAACACCTTTGACTTATGTAAAGTGCCAATCTTGTGTTTCTATCAACTGGTTTCTGCGTGTTTGGAAACTTCCTCCTCTGCTGTCCATATAATAAGTATCACTTAGATATAAAGCACCATATAGAGCAAATTTAAAAAAGCATTAAAAAAAGAAATGATACTTGTTACATGGTAACTTCTCCATCAGTTTTGGTGACATACGAGATAGTTTGAACTCCTGTGTTTTGAACCCTCTGGGTCTATTGTGCTTCCCCTTCTTCTGTCATGTGAACCGATGTAACCACTACAGTAGACTGCATGATTAAAGTAATTGCACTAGCCACTGCGTCTGTGCAGACGACTCCAACTAGATGATTTTGCTTTCTGCTTTCTGACTACTGCAAACATACATACCTGCCATTTCTGGATGTTGTTTTGTGTTCTGTTCTCCTCACATGACATTTTTACACAAACTGTATGTTGAAATGTGTCCTTTGGGAGAATGATCTGAATGTACTTTACTGTTGGCAAGAGTCCCTCAGCCTAATGTCATGCTTTATCTGTTACTAAACCCTTTTTTTTTTAACACACTGTTGAGAGTTATATGAAGAAACAGCTTTGATTTGGATATTTCTGTGGCAAAAAGGCTGCCACATTTGACTATTTGACAAACTGAATTGAAAGGTGAGGATGGCAGGCGTGCACATCAGAGACACATGGAGGAAAAGAAAATACAGGAACAGAGAAATTGCTGAAAATTGAAGGGATATAACACAATTCAAGTCTAAAACATACATCTGACTGTAAAAAACTAACATCACAAAGATATTCTGGTGGATTTTATTTTCTTTTTACGAATCTGAAAGGTCTACCTGCACTTTGCTTACCAAATTTGTGAAAACTGAGAGTTTTGCAGATAAAGCGCTATCTTTCTTTCAAAAAGCAGGATAAAGTTCTTCCATTTCTGTTTACTGTTTCAATCTTTTTTTTAATTTGCACTCTCCTCTAGGCTTTGTGACGCAGGAAGCAGTTTGCGGCTGTGGTGCCTTGCATCGACTTTAAAAATCGCCATGAATCACAGATGGCTATTTAGTGGCCCTACAATGCTGCACATCACCAGCTTACATTTCACCCTTTATGTTGTTGTTTTTTGTGTTTCGAAGATGTTAAATAGGATCCTTAGTGGCATCCAGCTTTGAGCTTTCTTTTGCACTTTGTTTTAGAGCACTAGACGTTTTGTGAAAATAGAGGGAAAGATGAGTTTCCCCTTCTCCATGAATCACTATGTGTATGATAATGAAAGCGCCAATAGCCTTACTCAAATAAAATAATCTTCAAAGATATACATATATATATATTTACTGTGTAGAAATTGAACATTAGATTACTACTTCAAATGGCGATCTGCAAGGGTCAAGTCAATAAATGTTTAAAAAAAAGTGTTGTAAGATTTGTATGAATAAATTTTTGTAAACAACAAAAAAATTTCGTCTTATCTTTGAAGGCAATATCACCATAAGTCTTTAACTTTCATCTGACAGGTTGAAAATGAGTGAAAAAGACTGAAATCATTTGGGGGATAGATCCTCCCACGACAGTTTTAACAGGATGTTGCATCAGAAAGGAGGGGTGAAAAAGAGTGATATGAAAGAGAGTCACAGAGGGAAGCAATGGTGAATAATTTCAAGTATTACACATTAAAGAAGACCACACATGATCAGACAAAACACAAAACTTACCCATGCAACAAATTAAACTGAATTAACAGAAAGTGTCGAGCAGATCCTGTCCTCATCTATGTGGGTGTGAAGTGTTAAAGGATGGTTAACAACTACAGGATGTTGCAAAATAAACCAACAAATGACAGAAACAAATGGATGAAGTGATGAAAAGGAAACCAGGGGATCCGAATGTGTGCCCCATTTTCATAGTGACTCAGTGGCTTTGGCGGAGGAACAGTGACACCAGTTGGCTGGGTGTCTGCCTCCCCTCGGGACAGCATGAGTAAAGAGACGTGGGAGGGATCACCCAGACTGCGCCACACACTGCCTCGCTGCACTTTACACCTCTCCAGGATTTCAGCCGTCGCCACCAAAGGCCTGCAGTACTGGTAGAACAGTTGGCTTGTCTCGACACTGGTACATCCACTTTGTGCCAAAAACAACAATGTCAGTGCGTGAAGCAAAGGAGCTGGAACGGACTGGTTTCGACTAAACAGGCACAGAAGTGAGCTTTTACATGGTCAGGATGGCAGGATGGTAGCAGGCAGGTATGGGTGTTCTTGTTGGGGGGTTATTATCCCTTAAAGATTTTCCCCTTGCAATCCCAATGCAGAGTCCTCTTAATGAAATGCTTATTTTAAAAGCCATGTTATATAAAACAAATATAACACTCCAACAGAATTTATACAAAATATGAAAGTAGTGCTCTTGGGGAGCTAACATTTGAGGTACTAAGATCTATTTGTCCTGTCCCTATATCTAATTTTTACTCCAATATCACAACAAATCATTATAGAAATGCAACTTTGTTGTAAGAAAACACAAGCTACTTTGGAAGAAGTACAAGAATAACAGAAGCTACAATGAGCAAACATCAGGGGTTGGTTCTAAACAAAGGATCTGTACATGGGTCCCTATATCTGTTTTCAATCCATTCTAATAGTTACCATATAAATGATATAAACATATTTTAACCTTAACTCAAATTCCCAACTGTCTTTCCCAATTAAAGCTTACATTTACTCCCTTCATACTCGATCATATGTCACAGAACCAACCAATGAGAGGCTAGGATTACCGAGCTCCAGGTAAATGTAACCGATATAAATGATAGAAACATATTTTAACCTTAACTCAAATTCCAAACTCTTTCCCATTAAAGCTTACAATAACAATGAATAAGTGTCTGATTCTGATGAGAAAAAACAAAGGAAAATTGACAACCTAGAAATAGTGATAATGATTGGTTAGCCTATTTAGCTAGGTAGATAATGCCTATGTTCTACAAAAATAATCAAAGGCTAACTCCCTGTTGGTCATACAGCAGTCTCTCATATGTTGTTTTTAGCTTTGCTATCATCTTAGCTATAGTTGAATCCACTTTCAAGACAAATACATGCCTTTTCCATGTAAGAAAACTTGAGTGAACTTGGTCGTCAAAGGGAGCATGATCAACAGTTGGCTATGTTAGCTTACTTGGCTGGGTAGCTATAAAACATCAGTCCCCAATTCACAACCAAGCACAAGACTCAGTAAGTGTTATTGGAAGCTTCCTTTAGTTTTACAGCTGCTTTTGTGTCCATTTATATTCAGTTATCACAAGAAATCAATTGATAAATGTTATTTTGCAAACAAACTAAAACAGGACAGAAGCTCTAATGTGTTGTTAGCTCTCCTAGCTATGTAGCTAACAAAAACCAGCCAGTGTTACCAACTCCTAAGTGAGGAAAGTAGCTATTGAGTGTCCTAAAAGTCGCTAGAAGTTGCTAAAAGACACCATCACCTAATTTGCATAATCTGAATTGTAATAGATGCTGTCAGAGAGACTTGTAACGTTGAAGGCATATATATATATAAACATTTAATTTTTCCAACAAAAAATTTCAACAATTTTCAAGATAGTTATTGTGTGCAATCTACATTAACAATCTAAATGGATCAGCAAGCGGTGTCTTCGTACATGTGTGATACATTTGCAGTCTGGGTGCTGAGGGGTGAACGCTTCTTGCTTTGACTGCAGCCAAGGAGGGACTCACAGCAGTATCCACTGTTCGTTGAGTAGAGTAAGAATGATACATGCTTTCACATCAGTTTCCAAAAGTCTCCATTAATAAACCAGAAAAAGTCGCTAGATTTGTCGCCAGTCGCTTTTTTGAAAAAGAGTCGCTAGAGGGGTCTGATATATCCCCATATCTCCAGAACACAGTCTCCATTAAATGCTATTAATAATTTTCATAAACATAGCTGGCCTTGTTTTTTTCCCATAATCATGACAAACGATGAAAAATGTTATCTTGCCGTCATTGTAACTGAGGGATTACCCTCAGTGACTCCTTCAGATGAAATAAAGGTTGAATTAATGGAGTAAATGCCTATTTGTTCCAATATGAGCACTCACAACATACAAACTGATCAAGTACTAAGCAGTCTCGATGTTATATTAGCTAATTTAGGTGGCTATGCTGTTCAGTTTGAAGAAGTGTACAAAAAGCAGTGTTGTTTACTTTGTAAATCTGTCAACTGTGTTGAATGACACTGCAGTATTTGTCAGGCTGTAATGGAGTGATATAAAATGGCATTATCATTTGGCTAGTTAGTGCTAGCTTCAGAGTCTTCAGTAAAGCTCCTCCTTATGTTTATCTATACCAAAGAGCAGGATGTTCAGCATACATATTATTTGTTACTAAATAACCATTCAAATGTGTTGTAGACAAACCACCTTGCTTGTGATATGACAGTCTTTTAATCCCTCCTGCTGAGACCCCATGGGACTCCCACAGTGTGGGTACAGTGAGTGACATTTATAATACCACCACCCACTCCATAAACCTCCATCCTTTTTCTTCTACGTACACAACAGCTTTTGATACTTGGGTGTCGATTCAAATTACAGCTAATGATAAAAAAATACAACCCTCAGATTTTGTAGTACTATAACATAAAGTCTGTTAATACATCAACACAGAACAGGATCATTTTCTAGATATCTGAGACTTGATTCTTCAGATCTGCCCTCTGCAGTGGCTGAAACCTCTAAAAAAGGCCAAAATACAATAACATCACTTGTGACTGTGAGTAGTCTCAGCATCACACTGTGATGTGCAGCATGAGATGTCACACAAAGCTCATCATGTCTCTCTCTGCTCCTGTGTGTACATAATAACCCCCCCCCTCAGACACGATGGCAGAGCTTTGATTTTGTGGCCGTGGCCTCAGCTCTCAGAGGAGTGCAGAAAGAAGATGATCAATGGGAGTGATCTGATTCCTCCGGCCCGTGCCAGACCCTGTCTTAACCCTGCTAACCCAATCAACCAGTGTTGCTGGGCAACCGGTCCCAGGAGGATGCATTGGAAGTGGGAAGGGCATTGGTGGCCTTCATGGGCACCCAAAGACCATGCTGGATATATTTCACTCAAATGGCTTCAGTCTGAGCTTTGTTGTCTTTATACTGGCTGCAGTACAGGCTCAGATATAAGCAGGAGACAAAGGGAGAATGAGCAATGTGTAGATTACAGACATAAAGAGTGATACTGGCTCACTTTAACAGAGGCCTCCAAAAAATGTATGATGGCGCTCAGTAAGAGTTGAGACAAAAGAATGCTCACATTTAAATAACTTAGTAGTTATGAAGGGAACGGAAATTATACTTATGAGAAAGTCAAATAAATGAACAGATTTTGGCAACTAGAGAAAGATTAAAGAGTCTGTTGCAATAGACATTGATATCTGGTTGAATGCAAGTTGTGACATCTTATCATCAAAATTCAATGTCAGGACAACATCTAACCCTGCCATACATTTAGCATAGGACACTGAAGTCAGCTGATGTTGATATTTTATTGGTTAAAGTTGTGTTGGAATAAATCAAAATCCAATGTCTTCCAAATATTTAATGCAAACATCATCTTAACCCTAGAAAACTATCGCTAAAATTAGTAACACCATCACTAACGCCGGGTGTTTTTTTACCTGATATAATATACCCAATAAAAAGTACTTATCATCAAAATAAATCAAAATATGACAATACATGACACATTACAGTTGTGTTCCTTTATTTTAATCTGTGCCATGTCTCACAAAATGAAATAAATGTATCATGGGGGGACCCCAATAAAAATGCTCCAAAATTACTGAAAATTTGGAATTCAGGACCAAAAATTCCTAAAACAAAAAATGATCAAACTGGAAACTTGGTGTTCGGTCCACCCATTCCTGGGACATTTGAGACTTCCCTGGTGAAGGCACAGTCTCCTTTACACACAAACAGCTGCAGGAGAGAGAAACTTAAAAAAAGGGTGAAAATCACCCGAACACGTGCCTGTAGGAAAAAGCGGGTTTTGGAGTAGGGAAACACCCACGCCTTCAAAGACGTCAAAGACGATAATGAAGCTACCCAGGGACCCATGACACTCAGACAAACGTAACATAATGAAAATCATGTAAATGTGTTTGCTCGGGTGAAATTCACCCGGCGATAGTGTTCTAGGGTTAGTGTAGAGCACTGAGGTTTAGACATGCTACAGAGTGGCCAAACCCCATTCACAAGGTCAACATTCACACAGCGTGAATGTCCAACAGCCCTTGACATAGACATTTTTTTGTGTTAAGTAATGGAAATCCAGCATCTACCAAGCATCTCCTACAACATAATCTCAAAAGCCTGCTCTTACATCAACTCGTGAGCGATTCCAACGAAAAACCAAATGTTGGCCAAACAACATGTTATCATTCATTTAATGTTAAATCCAGTCATCATGGCTGCAGAAATCCAAAGTACAACATATTTCAAGCATTTAATGCAGGTCAGTCATTGACTCACAACATTTATGTTTAGTTAGGACTGGGGTCCATAACCCAAAGTTTGCATTATAATGTTATCCATATGAAATTCTAGCAGCATTGGAGGTAGATATACATTAGTTTTTAGGCATCTAAACTCTTCAGATGTCTCATTCCACTGGAAAACAGAAATTTAGTAATGAGGATTAATGACAAAAAAGCAATACTGCTCAATATGTTTCCAATCACTCAACTTAACATTATATCAAACTTATCTTGAGCTGTTTTTGCTGGTTTAGAGTTGTGGTTTGAGTTTTTGAATTCCAATGTCTTAAACATTTAGTCCAATGTCCTTTTAGGGTTTGGTCATTTCGGTCTGCAGTGCTGTGACCAGTATGCAACTTGTGCCAAACTTCTGAATATTAGTGTTTATTTGTGTGAAATTGAATCAAATTAATGTTCCTTTGTCTTGTGTTTAGTAAGAAAGATGAGAGACAATGTCAGAAAACACACAGGGAATATGTTCAAACTGAATATTGTCAAGAAAATTCAGTACTATAGCTTAGCACTGTTTGTGTTTCAACAAAATGACGGCTGAAACCACTCAGACAGTCTCTCTTACGCATTCAACTCCTACACGACAACCCTGACACTAAGCTTTCGACCAGGATCCCCTCACTCCCCTGGGAGCCCTGTGAGTGACAGCTTTCTGGAGGGGAATCCACAGGAAGCTCTTTCATCAGTGCCGCCCCCTGGGCCCTTTTTGACTGACTGCAGCACAGAGCAAAAGTTCAGCCATAGAAAGCCCCTGCTGTATTTATGCTGGTCAAATATGCCATTTCAAAAGCTAGATCTCTCGCAAACCAGAGATTGTTATGATGAGAGCAGAGAGAATTTGACTTTGGGTCCATCCGCGTGTACATTCAAACTGAGGGGACTTCAAATGTAATCCAAGGTACTTGGTGTGAGCCCTTGAACAAAGCTGCCAAACTAAACTCACAAAGTTGGCAAAAAACAACCCTGGTGAAACGATCAAAAAAAGCTGTTTCGTAGTATTTTACCCCTTTACACAATGATAATTATTGTAATGTTCTAAAGTAAATACAGTCAGACTGAATAAATATTGGAGATTTGAAGGTATGTACAAAAATATGAGAACAATTACAGGCCCTATATTTCACTATTCAGAAGTCACTAGACTTTTAATTCTTAGCAACTCCTCAAGGTAAGACAACTTAATTATTTAAAAACACAATACACTTTTTCTTTTAAAAAGAAAAAGTTTAATTCATAGCATTTGAACTACTAATTCAATATACTCAGGAGTGTTACAGCTACAATCTCTCATGGTGTTGTATGACTGCCAGTTTATGCAAGCTAGCTAACGCAACTTAACTTTTAAATAACAAAACTGTACACTCTTGGTAGGTTCTTCTTTATGAGACTGAAAAGTTGAATAGACAGCAAAAAAAAGACAGAAACAAACAAAAACCTTAGCAACTTTGTTCTGTTTACTTTAGCTTTTCTGGGACAAACATCAGTGTATGTTAGCTAACGTTTAAGTCTGTTAGCATCAGCTCTCATGTGATCATGTAAACATATCAATGAAAACCTGAGGTGAATACCTGTATGTTTTTTGATTTGGATAAGCTTTCTAAATAAATAATTATTTCAAAGAACTGTCTCTCCTCAGGACGGGAAAAGATTACTGTTGTGGTCAGCATTAGCACTCATAACTACTAGCAAATTAATAATTGAAAACCTGAAGTCAAGACATCTAGGTTTAACCAAGCGGCAACCTCTGGTCTAGAAATATGAGTCCAATGCAGAAGTGCTTAAAACTGCAGTACATCGAGGATCCACTTGAGTCTGGCTCTGGAATGACCGGAAACCACATACACACCAATTTTAAAAAGCTGATCTTTACAGCAGAAATAAACATGTTTACAGCCTGGTACAAAAGACGAGTGTAGTCTGGATAGCTAATTTCTCGATCAGCACACACTGTAGGGGGGGTGATTTTTTTTCTAACGCGGCAATTTAAAAGATATTGAGATTAAGAGTCTTCCAATGAGAGGCACAGCCGACATGATTGACAGGCGGGAACACTGTAGCTGTTGGCTAGGAGGCTCAAAGCCCGCCTCTTTACGTCACAATTGCTTGCCAGCACCAATATGGCCTCAAAACACCGCTTCAGAAAGAGATGGCTGACGTCACAGATACTACGTATGTATTTCATACAGTCTATGGGTAGAACACAGCTTCTTTTATATAAGGTTTAAAGGAAACTATTTGTCTATAAATTACTGTATTTGAACAGGTTATGAAAAGACTACGGTTACAACAAAATGAGCTACAATTAAGGTTCTTTAATACCTGAAACAAATGTAGCTCTAGTGAAAGTTCAGACAGGAAGACTATAAAAGCAATCACAGAAGTTGTTAAACTCTCCTCTCCCTCGTTCAATAGCTCACCCGCTTCCAGCTGCACGCTCCGGAGCTGTCATTGGTTAACCAGCGGCGGCTGTCATCCAATAGCTCAGTGGGACGCCCTTATCGTCAGTCTATCAACTTTCTGCTGTCCTTTTAAATGTGACTCTCTCTCCAGCTAGTTCCTTCTTGCATTGATGGTGCGCACTCCTCCACCTCCCCATCTCCACCTGTTCTCTGCAAAGTCTTCAATTCCTTGAGTTCATTAACCACCACCACCAGTGTCTGAACTATACGGGGATTTCTTCTGCTGCCAAATTCATACATCCTACACTCACAAAATTATCCCCATAGAGTCCTTACACCAAAGATTTCTGTCAAGTTTCATCATTCAGTAAGTTGTAATAAATAACCTTTAATCCTCAAACCGTGTCTCTCCTGATTGAAAAGGAATTGAACACATAGAAACTAAAACTATGTGATCATTAATGTTTTTTTTGTAAAGGTCTATATTGGTAGTGGACCACATGACTGGTGGATATGTGACATTTGATAAAGGCCAAGCAGCTGGCTATTGTTTGCAGTAGTCTCAGTTACAGAGTGCGAGTATGGGTCCGTGTTTTGTGTCTTTAAGTCTCAGCTCTGTGAGTGTTCGTGGAATAACAGGAGCTGCCAGAAGTTGATAGTAGACATTGTTAAGTGGTTGAACTGTCAATTTTTTCAAACCACCTTTATCTAGCTAAGGCATGAAGTGCTAAGTTTTTAATAACAGATATATCTATGAGATGCCGTTTGAAAAAAAATACACGTCTAAATCATCAATTCTTAATCTCCTCTTCTTTATTCTTTTTCAACCTGTTCCTTTGCAGCACACATCCATCCCATTCCTCACGTTCCTCCTCCACCTTCCTACCTCTGTGGACACTGTACAATACATCAGAGCCCAATTAGCATCCCTCTGGTTCAGACGTCATGGCAATCTGGGTTCAAAGGCCACAGTTAGGGGAGCATGTACCTGGATTTGGACCGAGTGCTGTACTCATTATTGGACTGTCAGCTGACCCCTTATGTCATTTACCTCACATCATTAGAGATACTGTAGGTCTCCAGGCTAAACTGAGCACACACACACACTTACACACACACACAGACACACACACACAGAGGCCACAGAGCCATTAATATGCATCTACTGACGTCACGCTATTGATCCATCCATTAGCACGCCATTTTACCTCAATGAAATCACCACTGAGAAAGGACAGTGGCTGTAACTTTGCAGACGTACAGGACAAAGAAGGTCACACACACACATTTAGGGAAATATAACAGATATGTACAAAATTAAATCACACACTTCCCTGCACATTACAGTATGTTGAGAGGTGTTTCAAAAAAAAAAACAAGGCGATAGTACTTGTGATAGTTTTCTAGACTGTCATCATTCATCCGGCACCAAAGTGATGGTGGTGATAAATCAGTTCAGCTAAAGATAGAGGAAGAGTTAATTCATCTCACTAATGCTGACGTGGAGGTACCTTTCTTCTTTTGTTGCAGGAGGAACACTGCAGGCAGAGTGCTCGGTCATATCACTAAACCTTTTTTTGGTTTGTTTTCTTTATTTCAACCAAAGTACTTTTTGTAAAGAGAGGGAGAATGTCATGAGTTCCTTTGTTAAGATACATTCTAAGTTCTTCTTGTGATTTTTGTAGTATTTTCCCCTTTGTTTCATGTCTTGTGTTCTTTATTCCTTGTGTATGCATTTTCTCTTGTGCTCCTTACTTCAGTCTCCTGTGTTTCCTGTTTTATTTTGGATTGCTTGCTCCTTCTGTGTCTGGTTAAGTTTTACTTCCTGCCCTTGTGTTTCCCTCCACTTTTGATTGCACTCATTAGTTTCACCTGTGTTGTGCCACACCTGTGTTGATTACCCTGTGTATTTAGTTCCCCAATTTCCCCTTACCTGTGTAAGTTCATTGTTGTGTCCTACCTACCAGTCTTCCCTGTGTCCTCTGTGTTTCTGGTGGATTCAGATTTCTAAAGTAAGTTCTGTTTTATTTCTTGGCTTTTGATGTTACAACTGTAATTTAGTCTGTGTTTTGGGTCCTGCTCTTTTGTTTTCTGCAAACCGTGACAGAGAATTGAAATGACTTGTTTCGTGAGCCAACAATGCAGCTGTGTATGAATGTACAACCAAAAATATGCATGAGCAACAACAGAGTTTGAAGTAGAAAAAAGTAGGTCCTTTACCACTCTGAAGCTGTTTTAAGGAGCTATATCTCGCAACATTTCTGTGCAAGCATCATATATAGTAATTTTGCAATTATTTTTACAACTCGAGCTCAAGCCTCACGTTGAAGTCTTAATTTTTAGGACTTGTGACTCAACTTGGACACAAGCACCAATGACTAGGACTCTGACTCCAGATTTGACTGCATTATCTACAGTCTATCTGTATTTTCTACAGATCAAAAAGTCCCACTGAGGTTCATACAGTGAATCAAATAGCGGTCCTCCTTTTTATAAATCCTCAGGTAATGAGGACTCGACTAGAGCTGAGATGCCTGACTAATCCAAATTGAGGCCATTACTGAGTATTGGTACCTTGCCTTGACACTAATTCTTAATTTGTTCTGTCTTAGTTGTTTCTTACTCAGCGCAACGAAAATTGTACTGATTTACTTTTGTATTTGTGGCATTTTTGGTCACTGAACTACCTAAAAAAAAAAAAGTGTCATATACATTATATATGCATAAAGGATTCAATATGTTTGAAAGGAAAGAGCATTTGGAGTTGTCCTTGAGCACAAAAAAGCCCTTTCTATGTAGGACCTGTAGCTTTTAAATATTTGTAGTATCACATAAAAGCGGTGACTTGGATTTGACTCAGACTTCGACACTATATTGAGTTTAGTTTCGGGCTTGAAGCTTTTTAAGAATGAAGTAATGTAACAGACCAGAGAACCACAAATTTGCCATTTTTCATAAATGCATGACATTCTTTATGTTCTCTATCTAATAAGCAGTTGTTTTTGGCTGTCATTTCAACACGGGCTGTTTTTCGGAACCACCTACTATAGTAGCAGTACGTACTGATTTGGCCAAAATTCAGTATGTAGTAAGCAGTATGTGAACAAGAGCAAAATCTGCAGTTTGCCAAACCCCCCTGATGTCTACTGATTCGGAGAAATTTCTCAGTATGCATTGGACCAGTCTGCCTGGCGTACTGTTTCCCACAATGCACAGCGCTCGTACCCTGGTCTAATAAGATTTCTTGGACCCTTTTAACCCTTTTAAACTGCCTCTTGAGCAGTGACACATAAACACTTGATGAATAAGAAATGTAATTGGATTTGACTGGAGCTGAAACATATTTTTAAATTAGCTTTGTAATCTCAATGTATTCATTACTTTGTAGAAGGAATTCATTTCCTGTCAATCATGACTAAACCACATCTTCTGAAATGACCCTGTTCATGGTAAACAAATGAGGCAGTCATCCCCTTTTTTTCCTGTTACATATTGATAACATCCCTTTGTAGTGTAGTCAAACATTTAACTCTGCCCTGGTCACTGGTGTAAGTTTCTACATGATGTTGGAGAAGATTGTAAAGTACTCCTGTTTTTAAGTTGCTGCTGAAACGCTGCCATGCACTGAGTTTAACAGGGTTATGTAACATGTCAGTGTGTTAATGACTAAAAATAGCAGGTTTGTTTTTCAGGTGTTGGGGTAATTTGCGACTTGACCGCCAATCAGCAAAATCTCACCTTTTTCAATTACGCATGCATAATTACAAACACTGCAGATAACCTTTGGATGTTTAACAAAAGCAGCTCTGTAGTCAGCTGCAGTCTGAATGAGTGTGCTTTCATTAATCACTTCCTCTGCCTGTTTCATATGTATCTTTAATATCTGCAGTTACTAAAATAGAGCCTCTATCTTTAGCTGTTCTCAGTTCATCTTAGCAGACAGCTCCTGAAATAAAGTCTCTTGTCTCGTCAGATTCCTCCTGAGGTAATGCTGCCGGATGAAAGTGTTGATGAAGCAGCACATGACTGAAAACCAGAGCACTTTTAACAGCTGAAAAAACCACTACATCATTTTGTAGCTGATAAATAATGCCAAAGTAAGATATGAAAGATTTGATGGAAACCTAGAAACCACAAGCAACTCAGCAGCTGCAGACTGAACAGATGTAAAGATGTGAAAGTTGAACTCTTGTCATGAAATCTATGGTTTTCTTAAAGCTTTGAAGAATTCATGATGCTCCTTTTATCTGTTCTCTGTACAGACTGACAAATCGCAGCAGAGCAACAAACGACACTTTAAGTCAGAATCAGCATTGTTACCGTCTGACAGCGAGTCTCACTGTTAAGCTCTGAGCTTATTAAAAAAGACTGAGCACATTCCTACAGTCCTATCAGCTTCCAGCCCTTTATCATTCAGTAAATCCTCTCTCTTAGTGACTGGGACACACGAAGGGGCAGCACTCTGGGGTGTCATCCTATGTCCTGGTGCTCCATTTGAACTCATCTAATTGTGTCTCATAGTTGTTTGAAGACCTCATCAAGTGACTCAGGGAGGCCAAAAGAAAAAGCTGTTTTGTGTAGAAAGATGGCCATTAAAATATTAACCCTCCTGTTATGTTCAGGGTCAGATTGACCCTTTTCAAAAAAAAAAAAGTGTTTTTTTCTGTATGAAACTTCTTCTACTTGCCTTAATTAGCGTAATCAACATATAAAATAAAAATGGTTCCTTTCACATATTTGTAACCCCCCCTGCATGTTTATATTGCATAGATACTGTTCGAGGCTCAATTTGACCCAGCAGTCAAAGTGGAGGCTAAAAAGAGTCAGAAGTGTCAAATAGAAATTTTTTCTTTGCAAGTGTGTGACATCACACACACTCACACACCCTCACACACCCTCACCCTATCTCTCAACCTCATCTGTAAAGTGTGAGAATGCAGGTGTTGGCATGACTTTTGACGGGAACCTTCTCTGTTCCCATGGCCAAACTCCACTCACATTGAGGGGACTCTCAGCAGGGTAGTGATAACCTAATCATAACCCTAACCCTAATCATAACCCTACTCTGTTTGCATGAGTTTGGTTCTGGTTCTGTTTGCTTGAGTTTGGTTCTGGTTCAGTTCTGTGGATATGTTTGTAGTTTTTTGTTAAATTGTACAATAAAAAAGTTTTGATTAAAATACTAAACAAAAGTAGGAATGGTTTTGTAACAGAATAAATGCACAAAATGGGGCAATTATAAGGCTTCTCATAAAAACACTGTACGTAAAAGGGTTTTCTTCTTTGGGAGCCGAGTCAAAAGAGTCTCTGAAATTTGGTATTTTGTACATTCCCTTTCCATTAAAAATAAATATAAATTTGTTTCCGAAATTGTAAAAGTGTTCCACCGTTTGTAAAATTGTCACTCTGCTTTTAAAAATGTTTTTTGATTGTGTGAATTTGTTTTCTTAAATGTAATTTTTTTTCACCAACTTTGTAAAAGTGCTTCATCTTGTGTAAATTTGTTTTGTCCTTCGGGGCCACCGTAGGTTTCAGTCTCTACCCCCATTATTTTTGTCATAAAAACTTCCTTTTTCCCTTCATTAAAGCTACTGTGAGGAACTTTTGATTTGTATTGGTTTTGGTGCCCCCTTGTGGACAAATTGATACCTCTTACCTCTTGAACTGTACATGCAAAAGTAGTGTTCTCACAAAGACATTACCAGGTTGTCTTCTAACAGTCAAATTCATCACGCAGTTCGATTATTTTCCATGAAAACAGTCGAACACATGCTGTTTCTAAAGTGATATGTCAATCATCCGGTCTGACACCTACCCCCTCACAGCGGTTTCAGGTATTAAAAATGTCAACAGAGCAGGCATCAGTGTTGTTGCTGATGGTCTTGTTTGCTTTTAAAGGTCATAAAGAGGCATCGGTATCAGTTTCAGTCTGTTTCTCAGCCAGTTCAAAACTCCTCACAGTGCCTTTAAGGCTTAGCATTAAGGCTGATTTATACTTCTGCGTCGCCCCTACGCAGCAGGGTCTGACGCGGACATGAGCCCCACATACTTGTGCGTCGATGTATCCGTGTCGCGCAGTAATTCTCCGCCGAAACGCCTGAGGGCAGTGTGCTCTCTCTGATAGCCGGTCTCCTACTTCCGGCCCGCTACGATCTCTGTTTACTTTTCCAAATCGATTCAGAGCGTGTTATGTTAATCTACAGCTGATACATGTTGCTGTTTATCGTACAGACATGATTACATGAAGAATAGAGAGGAGGACATGAAATACACGGCCGATGTGTGGCCGATGTCCGGGATCCCGGAAGTGCTGTGAATGCGGTAAAGACAAAGCCGCCGAGCGGACCAATCACAGGGCTTGCGGTCCGCGTCGGCTCTTCGCGTAGTTACATTTTGGAGGAGGTGCACGTCAGCTACGTGCGTAGGCCTCTGCGTAGGTACGGGAGCTACGCAGACCTACGGCGTAGGCTACGCCGTCAGTTCGACGCAGAAGTATAAATCAGCCTTTAGAAGGGGCATGAGTGAGGTTGGTGGGTTGTGGCTTTCTGCCATGTGCCAGGGGTTTGGCTACACTATAATGACCGCTTACTTTAGGCTTGATAATGCCTTTTTAATGTCTTTCTGTAACCAATGGTTGTCACTGAAAAATGCTCATTGTTTATACACATTGTAATCTGAACTGAAGGCGGACGAGACTCTTCTGTAAGAGCAATGAGTCCTCTGGTTCTGCTCAGACTGCCATCTTCTAAAGATTTAAGAAACAACTATGAAACGGTTAAATAATGCAGATTTTATTCCAATGGGTCTCTTGTCATTTGTTCAAACTTATGATCTAACTTTGTTTTGTACTGATGCAACAATGATAAGGCATTTTCTACAGTAGAATTTAGGATTGGGTGAATAACAACTGCTTATGGTTCCCTTCATAAAAACACAGTGATTTGTCTCTGGAGGAGTTTTATGTGCTTGCACTAATTCCCAAACCCTCTAAACAGAATATCATTATAATTAAACTTTTGTTGAACTGCAAAATTAATTTAGAAAAAATAACTTCAAATGAGTCAGCATGTCTGTTTTAGAAACGTATCCAGTAAGAAAGCAGCAGTGTTGTAAAACTGCTGGGACACACTTTGTTAGATCACAATTGAGCCATTAAAAATCCTGACAAAGGAAGAGTTTAAAGAAGAATAATCAACTTATTACAATAACGTGAACAGTTTAGAGAAGAGAACGGTCTTGTAACAAGTTTTTTTTTACCTTCACTAGCAGACATTAGTATCACTAAGAGGTCTCAATGCTGCTAAAACATGATTACAATGAAGTCACAACACACTTTGTAAATTCAACCTGATTTCGTAAAAACAATGAACATTTGTGTACACTGAATATTTCATTGCTTAAATGCAGGGAGGATGGTGGTGTGAGCCACAGAGATCCACTTCTAGTGATGTTCTGTTGAGCATTTAAGAGACCCATGAGGCTTTTTCCTCTGTAGCTCCTCAGATGGAGGAATACTTCTATTTTCTTTAGTTTATATCATCTGGATAAATGTCTGCTCAAGTGGGCATTCCATATTTGTGATTCTTCCATGGTAATCTTTTCAATATTTCAGTTCTATTATTATATGACAGATTTTCTTCTGCACCTTTTTCCTCCCATAGAATAAAATCTATACAGACCTGTTTTCTGTCATCCTGTGTTAGGATTAGCCAGATGGATCTGTCCTGATTTGCTCATAAACCTTCAAATGTTCACAACAGTTGACATTTGCAATGCTTCTAACTACATCTGAACTGCTAGCAGCAAAAACCATGCTTACTGCATGCCTGGATGCAATAAATCTTACTTTCAGCTGCCATAACCCTCCTGAACTCGCATCCCATTCATGAGTTACATATTGAGCAGTTTAGTTCACTGTCCATCAAAATATGGATGACTTTAATTAGGGCACATAGCACTGATTAAAGCTCCTGTGAGAAACTTTCAGCTTGTCAATTTGGCACCTCCTGTGGACAAATCAGTCTTTGCTGATCTTATTCTGTTCATCCAAAAGTGGTGGTTTATTTTGTCAAACATATCCTCCTTTTTTCAACAATCGAAAGTATCACTCATCAAAAATATGTGCCATGGGAAAGTGCAAACAAAGCTCCTTTGGAAGTCTTAGGTCACCTACCCTGCCACAACAGTATTAGACATTAGAAAAACTATAAGAAACCAATAAATCCGGGGCGCTGGTGGCCTAGCGCTCTAAGCGCCCCACATACAGAGGCTACAGTCCTCGTTGCAGAGGTCGCCAGTTCGATTCCCAGCCAGTCGACCATTTCCTGCATGTCTTCCCCCGCTCTATACTCCCCACATTTCCTGTCTCTCTTCAGCTGTCCAATAAAATAAAGGCAAAAAGGCTAAAAAATATAACTTCAAGAAACAAACAAATCTTCTTGCTGATGGTTTTGTTTTGCTTTTGTATGTCCATAAAGAGGCATCAGTATTCATTTGAGTCTGTTTCATGACCAGCTGAAAACTCCTCACAGGAGCTTTAAAGCTAGGGTAGGTAGTCACGGAAAACTAGCATGAATTTGAATGTAGCATGTCCTCAGGATTCCGTCTATTGGTTGATTGGTTTCATATTTTCACTCACAAAGGCAGGGATTGGTTGTTTTTTCCCAGGTTTAGTCCAGCTGTTTATGTATTGATTGCCATCGGGACATAAAGATAATTTTACCCAGTATAACAAAGTGTAGCTAAATCTGACTACCAACCCCAGCTTTAAGCTAACCCAAAATTTTTCGAAAACTTTGCTCAGTCGGACAAAAAAATTGCCTTTTAAAATGGGAGACGACCTGAAGTGAAATGCCAAATTGAATGACAATACGTCGCACGAACTAAGTTGCACTAAAGAAGCCGTTACAGTAATGCAGTATTCTGTTAATGTGAAATTTTATGAAAAAAGTGTTATTAATAAAGAGTGTAAGACAATTTTACCTGAATGCTCCGTAAGAACTGGTCTCCCAATGACCAAGGTTGTTTCAATTTCAAAATCATGATCCCATACAGTTCAAGAACCTAATTACCGTACTTCAAGAGGTGTATGTGTGTTACAGTGCTCATTATGGCCTGTGTGTTCTTGAATAGACATTTTCATGTGTGCACAGTGATGCGTCACCCCAATGACAGTAAGGGCTCAGCACCCTGAATTTCATTAGCTCATACTCTCAAGGGTACCCGGTCAAACAAATATCCACCTACCAGCTGTCTTTTTGATGTGTATTGTATATTACACTGCCTTTACTGTTTTAAAGTATAAAGGATGGAAGTATATGGTTGAAAAAGAGCAATAATAGTCTCAGAGCTCGGTTTAAGTCTCTTTCTTTGTGTTTGACTGAGAGGGTTCCTCACAAAGATGAGTGTTTCTATCTCCCCTCTGCTTAGTCCGATGGAGGACTAGCTCATTATCAGTCTATTCAATGCAAGGGTGTTATAGTGTCAAATGAGATTTGTCTCACCATTACAAGAAGTAATTGGTGGAGGCTGTCTGTGTAATTTACTCTCCGCCAGCGCTACATGGCCTCATGGTGAATAATTGCTCCTGTCTAGCTCACTTCTGTTAAGGCCAACATGAGTGTGGAGCCCCTGCAGCTAAGAGGTCGATAATCCACAAACCACAAGGCTCCAACTCACGTCTGTTCTCATCTGCGCTGACATCTTGTTTGGAGCTAAATATCTTCTTGGGGTAATTACAGAAACTTTTGTGGACACGAATGCTCCCAGATGTACAGGAAGCCAAATTTTGTAAATATTTAATGAAGTTTTGAAAGGATTGTTCCTTTTTTTTCTCTAATGTCTTTTGACAGCAAGTTTGTATATATGACACTCCTCACCTCATCCCAGTCTCTTGGCAATAAACAATGGAGGTGAGTGATTCCACATTCACGTTTAATTGCTGTAATGTGTTTATAAGGAAGTCTCACAGCACTATGGGTAACACAGGCGCACACACATTTTAATAATCCAGCACTGTGATGCTTTTCCCCCTACAGAGCCTGTTTGAATCACCTCACCGTATACTGATGAGCTGATGTGAGTCTTACCATTATCATGGAACGTATTAAAGGCTGATATACTGCGTTTTTTTTTTACATGCAGTCTTTCACCACCATTTGGGTTTGTTACATTAGTCAAGGGGCATAACAAATGATCCTAGAAGTTTCTAAGTATATTTTTTATATAAGAAATGTATTGGACTGTTAGTGTTTTTCTAAGGTGCTCTTTTATTATAATTTTAAAGGGATCTGTGCTTCTCATACTCAATTATTACTTTATCATACACTGTATTGCATATGAATTTGGAACACTGGAGATGTAATTTGAGACTTTACTCTTGTACAAGGTTATATTGTGTTTTAGCATTTAAAAAAAAAAGTGGCTTAAGGTTCCCCAAAGAAAGATTTGTGAGTGACTGTTCGACATTGTTGAACTTTCTCTTTAACAAGCATGAAAAGATAATTATGTAGTTCAACCATCTATACTTTACATTGTCTTATGTTACATCCAGTCCTGTTGAAAAATACATTACATTAATCATCTTAACATTACACATCATTATGTAACAAGGTTGTTTCTTACATTATGTACCTTCACGCTTTTGTAACTTCACATTGTGTTTCATTACGATATGTTACAAAGAACTATTTTAACATCCTATTGCATAAAGTTATTTACGTTACATAGCATTACATTATGTTGTGTAAAGTTATGTGACGTAATGTTGTGTATCATGACATAATGTTACTTTACATCACATTATGTCTTGTTATGTTACGTTCTGTTCTGTTATGCTGGGCAATGATTAGCTACATTGCTTACATTATTTTGCATAACGCTTCATTAGATTGCATTACGTTAGATTATGTTGTGTTGCATTACAATAATTTGTTACATTGTGTTGTTACGTTGTGTGAGGTTACGTTGTGTGAGGTTACGTTGTGTGAGGTTACGTTGTGTGACGTTACGTTGTGTGACGTTACGTTGTGTGACGTTACGTTGTGTGACGTTACGTTGTGTGACGTTACGTTGTGTGACGTTACGTTGTGTGACGTTACGATGTGTGACGTTACGTTGTGTTGTGACTTTACGTTGTGTTGTGACGTTACGTTGTGTTGTGACTTTACGTTGTGTTGTGACGTTACGTTGTGTTGTAACGTTACGTTGTGTTGTGACGTTACGTTGTGTTGTGACGTTACGTTGTGACGTTACGTTGTGTTGTGACGTTACGTTGTGTTGTGACGTTACGTTGTGTGACGTTACGTTGTGTGACGTTACGTTGTGTGACGTTACGTTGTGTGACGTTACGTTGTGTGACGTTACGTTGTGTTGTGACGTTACGTTGTGTGACGTTACGTTGTGTGACGTTACGTTGTGTTGTGACGTTACGTTGTGGTGTGACGTTACGTTGTGGTGTGACGTTACGTTGTGTTGTGACGTTACGTTGTGTTGTGACGTTACGTTGTGTTGTGACGTTACGTTGTTTGACGTTACGTTGTGTTGTGACGTTACGTTGTGTGACGTTACGTTGTGTGACGTTACGTTGTGTGACGTTACGTTGTGTGACGTTACGTTGTGTGACGTTACGTTGTGTGACGTTACGTTGTGTTGTGACGTTACGCTGTGTGACGTTGCGCTGTGTGACGTTGCCCTGTGTGACGTTGCGCTGTGTGACGTTACGTTGTGTGACGTTACGTTGTGTGACGTTACGTTGTGTGACGTTACGTTGTGTGACGTTACGCTGTGTGACGTTACGCTGTGTGACGTTACGCTGTGTGATGTTGCATTTTGTGACGTTGCGTTACGTTACATTACGCTGTGTTGCGTTACCTTACGCTGTGTTTCATTATGTTATATTGTGTTACGTCACGGTACGTTACAGTGCGCTATGTTACTTCTGTACATGGGATGATTTAAATTATCTGTGTAATTAAAAGGGAATTCCAGCTATACTACTGCCTACAGTAATTAGAAGACCCACCTAATTTTTACTATAAGTATGGGTTGTAATCATCTGTTTCACAATCAACCGATGTAGTTCTACTATTATTTGGAGTTTGATGACTGAATATTCTCTCCTTTATTGTGAGCTTCCCTTAAACAGGACACAAATCTGTACCTCTCCTGGCTTTGATCCAGGCCCTCATGGTATGCTGATGGCTTTGGCTCTGATCAGAGTCCTTCACTGTCTGCTAGCGCTGTCCTGGTTATACATGCCTCACAAATTTTTAGCTTAGGGGTCGGATCTGAATAAAAATGTCATTAATGATTGAATGATAAAAATGTCCATGTCCTTATGACGCTCTCTGTGTGAAATAACTTGGCAGGCTTTTCACAATGAAGTTGACCTTGCTGCAACTCAGAAACGGCAAAGAAGGGCTTCATTTGAGGACACAGTCTTTTGGAAATTATGGAACTAGCTCGTCAACAGGAGCTACTGCTCAAATTTTTTCTGCAATGAACCAACATTGCAAGCATCTCCATTTCTAACATTTGAAGTAATATGAACTTTGTTAAATCAGAAGGTTAACATCAGGCTGGAATTCAGAAGGACCACAAACTGTTTGCTTGAAGTGAGCTCTTTTTTTTTTCTATGACAGCTGTGATTGACACTTTTGGCAGCATGCTTAGTGCTGAAAAAAATAAAACCTACAGAGAGTCCGCATTCTGGGCCCAGAGAAAAAACTGATACTGTGCTTCAGCTCATTAGCTTATGTCTCTAATTACAAGATCAGACTGAAAATCTAAAATCTGAGGAGGTCAAAGAGTAAGTAATAGTAGATTTGCTAATTGTCTCAGAGTGATATCAAATTATGCTGCAGTGTTGTTCTCCAGTGTAATGGGCTGAAATTATGTTAATACAAGTCTTCTTTTCATTATCAAGAGATTTAATCAGGGGCTAATTGGGCAAAGATCTGCCCATGTTCTTGTCAAATAGTTCCCATTACAGGTTACAAAGTAACAGTTTAAACACAGTCTCTCCCTATATTCTCTCAATATAAATTTAAAAGCAATATAATTCATGAAGCATGCTTAAATTGGTAGTTTTTTTATATTGCGGGTAAGTATTATGCTTAGATGATGCAAACATTTTGTGCATCCATGTTTAAATAATACTGATTTGGGGGTGGTTGAAAACTAGAGCCAAGGAATAAGTGAAAAACAGTGCAGTTCCTGTAGAGCCCACTGTAGACTTGCTCAAAAGCCAAGGAATTTCCATTTTGCCCAATGTTAGAATTCCAATTTATTGCAGAAACAACTGAGAGATTTTCATAACTGGGCATATTTGGGGATGCAGCTGATTTGACTGACAGGTGGGCTTGTTTGTTAGAGTCAGCCTTTCTAATATGGCGACCACCATCTTTGACACTCTTCAGAAAGCAATGGGTGACGTCAATGAGACTACATCCATGTTTTATGCAATCTGTGGCTTATGTCCAAATCCATAGAGGCAGAGCTGTACATCTTCCTGTCAGTTAATCCCTACGACACACCAACACCTTTTATGAGCAACTTATCTATTAATTTGGACCCCAGGCCATGCTCTGATATCACTATTTGTATGGATCAAGTGCCTATGGAGCCATGATACATTTCCTAGACGAGGGAGAGAGGAGGGGGTAGGAGATGCACGTGTGAGTGTGTTATAAGGGCCATGACAGTGAGGGGTGTGGGGTGATTTGCTCATGTCCATTCATAACCTTCATTAAAGATTAAGAGGGCGACACATGCTCCCTGTCAGTTATTCTGTCAATTACTGCAATGACAGGACAGTCAATTAGAGCTTCTCTTCCAATGAGATTATACCTCAGGATAGTTGCATATTTACACCAGGCTTTACAAACTACTCCCTTGAAAATTGAGACTTCAATGATCCAGCACCTTGGTAACTCTGAGTCTCGTCTTTTTGTCCTCTTCCTTTTTAATGGATATTTATAGAGGAGGAAAGACTCCACTGTTTTCTCAGTGTCAAATGGAAATGATGTCATTGGAGGTCATCATGATCGGTCCATAAACTGATGAAGGGAAGACAGGCATTACTTATTTTTTAAGAAGAGTTGTAACTCACTGAGTGTTGAACACAAGAACATTCTAGGAAAAATGATGTTGTTTTTTTTGCCATGTCATAAACATATAAACTCATACATACTTCACAGTGGTGCTGCTTGATGGCCTTAAGGCTGAGTTGGGTGTCAGACTGAGGCGAGAAGAGCTTGATTGGAATTAATGCTCTGTTGGTGCAAGTCCCTGCAGTGTTGGCCACAGGAGGCTAAATGGTTTGTGTCATTTAGCACATTGCTGGTCGAGGTGATTGGACACATTTCCCCCTGTGGTCTGACTTACAGGTTTGCATGAAAGAGCAGGGACCAGTGCAAGAGGAGGCCTTTTATACATTAAAATCAACCCAGATAGAATGAAAGGTACAGGTATGATGCTTGATCTGTCTGATACACTGTCCGAGCTGTGTTTTTAAACAACAGTTAAGATATCACATAAAAAGACCCTAAACAGGCAAACACTGTCAAGCAGGCCTGTGGTGTAATGGTTAGGACTGATTCCTCTCAGTCAAGTCGTTAAGGGTTCAAATCTTGGGCAGGGGCCAGCTTTGAAGTACCATAATGAATGGGGACATGAAAAGACCTGAAAAGCCAAACACTGTCAGGCAGGCCTGTGGTGTAGTGGTTAGGATTCCTGCCTTTCAGTCAAATGGTATAGGTTTAAATTCTGGACAGGGGCTTTCGGTGTGATGTATGAATTAAATGCTTTCATCACTGAATAAATAATAAGAATTCATAATAATTGATAGGGCTTATATAGCGCTTTTCTGTGTCCTCAAAGACGCTTTACAAAAAGTGAAAAATAAATAAATAAAACAAACAAAAAAAAAAGACAGAGGTGGGGAGGGAGTAGAGAATATAGGCTCTTGTGAAAGTAACCTAATTACATGTAATCTGATTACATTGGATCTAATTACTTTTGGGAAAGTAATCTGAAAAGTATTTAGCTATTTTTTATTTTTTTTTATTTTTTTACCAATTCTTTTCAACTCTATGAACCACTTTTGAACAAGCTTTGAACTGCACACTGTCTAGCTATCAAGCATTTCACTTCTGTGCACGAAGCAGGAGTTAAATTCTTTTAGGGTGGCCCCAACATTTGATGTGTGTCTTTGCACTCTTTTCAATAAAAATATAGGCTTTAAATGATTTGCAAACCATCAACATTTTACCCAGTGTGTTAACTCTATTGGATTTGTGGTCTGTGTTTGTTTGTAGTTGAATCTGATTGAGCTGAGGTTCAGTACAGTCAACCTGTTCAATAGCTTGCAGCCGCTGATGCTGCCTGTATTTCAATTTAAAGAGTGATTCTTTAACTGGAGACTTTCAGCAGAATTCATCTGTGGTTGTCCTTGTAACAGCAGCTTTTAAAAACTCCCATGAATGCTTTTAGGTTTACACTAGACACCTCTGACCAGAATCATTTGACAGAAAAAGCTGAACAAAAACAAGGAAGCATTTGTGAGGACTCCCTCCCTGATTCAACAGCTGTTGTAACTACAACCTTTGGATAACAAAAATACCCCACATCACAATAAATTTCTGATAAAAGTCTTGTCCCTCTTGGAGTCGTTTTACCCAAGTCTGTACTGTACATTCTTTCACGACGCACACACACCACACATGAGATGTCAGAGCTGTCCGGCTTTGACCTGCTGGCATTTCTGGAGAAAGATCAACTCTCCTCGCAGCCTCCCTGCTGGGCAACAAGGATCTCACTGAGTCATGTGTGTGCATGTGTGTGTATGTGTGTGTGTGTACCTCATTGTCACCAGTTTCCACTGAGCCTGTCATCCTCAATCAACTCACTGTATCTGACATTAAATGTTTTCTGTGGTATGCAAAAAGAAAAGCGCCTCAGATCAGGAATAAAGTGTCAGTTTTGTCTAAGATGCAACAATGCTAAATCAAATAAGTAAGAAGCAATAAAACAACCAGGATACATTAAATATGTAAATGTTCAACAAAATTGGTTTAAAATTGTCATCTGAACACCATTCAACCACTGTGCTGAGAGAGTCGTGTGTAGTTGGGTTTTCGTGTTGGTGTGCTTTGCCTTATGCTTCTGAAACCTGAGTAAGAAAGGAAGTGCAAATTCTGCCCAAACTCCAGCACAGTTTCATCCACTGTTTCCATATTTCATCAGAGGAAATCGTCAATAAGTATATTTAAAGTGTTTATGTCTTAAAAACGTTCCTTTTTATCATTTCATCATTTAGCCTAAATCAATCAATGGTTCAATCACTGCGAGACAGCAGAATTCAAAGATATCTCATGACTGACAATTTAAGAGTTTTCAGAGTTACAATCTGAAACTTTTTGAGGAAATGATGTAACCTGAAAGAAACAATCTGGAATGAGGCTGCATCTTTTTTGGTTGTTTTATAGTCAATAATACACAGTGGTGGACACTTACAAAGTAAATTTACTTGAGTACAGTACTCAAGTAAATTTTTTGAGTATCTGTACTTTACTTGAGTATTATTTTTTGGGGGAACTTATTACTTTTACTCCACTACATTCAGAAGACAAATATTGTACTTTTTACTCCACTACATTTCTATCAATGCTCTAGTTACTCACTACAATGTTACAATGTCATTTAGCAGATGCTTTTATCCAAAGCGACGTACATACGAGAACAAGAACAACACAAGCAAAGATCTAGACAAGAGGAAACAACAATCACTACTTTTTATTTGATATCAGCTCACAAATTTCTGTCTCTTTTGTGAAATCTGATCCCACGGTTGAACGTGGAGCACACACAGAGCAAATTTCACTCAGATCAGGCAGTTCATGTAGAGGTGGTAATGATGGCTATAATTCTCCACCTGAGCACCCATGTCCATATCTTCAGCTCATGTTAGAGGTTTTTGAAATGAAGAATGATACGGATCATTTGAAATGTTCTCCCTGTTTCTGCTCAAACATACAAAAATTCACTGTCCATCCTGAGAGAGCGTGTTGAGCTACGTAACGTTTGTTTCATTCCAGATGAACATTTCAAACTAAGTTGTCTGTGCTTGTAGTAACATAGTGTCTGTTTTTATTCCATGGTATAGTTTTTAGAGATTTCAAGTAATGGTTTCTAGATAAACTTAATGTAACAGAATGTACCTCTATGTATTCTTCACTGAACTTGTGTATTTTGAAAATACAGCTTTTGAGATTTTTTAAGAAGTACTTTGAATACTTAAGTATTTTTAAAAGCAAGTACTTCAGTGCTTTAACTCAAGTAAAAATCTGACAGAGCAACTTTCACTTGTATTGGAGTAATATTTGACATGGAGTATCTATACTTTGACTTAAGTAATGAAGCTGTGTACTTTGTCCCCCACTGATGATACATCATAATCACTGTTTTAATTTCAATCTCTTGAGGTACAGATTATTTTTCACTGGCTCCAAAAAGGTTGAGGAGAAAGATGCATGGGATCTAATTTTGTTAGGACCAATAGATGAGTTAAGCTTCAACCTTTGAGAGACTTAAATTACAACATCTGTAATTGATTAATCACGATATGTCTTTTAGTCTAGCATTTCCTGAAGATAAATGTCCAATATGAACACATTCTACTGTAATTAGAAAGAAAAAAAATCATACGGAACAGTTAAAAAAAAAACACTGACCCTCTTAACAGTAACCCTTTAAAGGGAAACCTCATTTTATAATAACTTTATTTCTATTTTTAAGAGGGGTGGTTTGAGATGCTTGTCAGTAGTAAGTGAACTACTCACAGCTCAGCGAATAAATAGCCTAAAACTTGTTGGAGAACAGGTTTGGAACTAGTAGTTGAAGGAACATGTGTGTGTTACGTTGGCAAATAGTGCTAAATCAAAGTGGATTCCTAACTGTAAAGTGAAGCACTTAAAACTTTTTCTGACACATTACACTGACATCATTTTTTGTGCAGAACTCTCTCAAAATTAGCTAAATTAAATGGTAAACTTATTGAAGAGTTACTTTTTAGAAAAACTATTCAAAAGTATCTTCCAACACGTTTTTTGTTCCACCCTAAACATTAAAATTGGCTGAACAATAAAGACAGACCACAAGGTCACGCTAAAGTACAACCTTTGTTTAAATATTTTAAATTTGAATAAACAGAAATATTTTAATTAACAGTCACATTAAAATGTATCAAGAAAATTTCCCCTTGTGATCATTAATGCTTTCCTTGGTTCCTCTGTGTTTTGTTTCATTAAGATGTGTCCACCTGCCAGGTTTTCCAGCTCATTAGCATCTGTCTGCTCAAACCTGCTACTTCAGCTTGCAGGAAGTGTAGCACAGTGGCCTCACGGGAGAATAGGTGACCAGTCCTGCTCTGCAAAGGAGGTGTTGTTGCTTAGAGATGAATACCAATTAGTATATTGGTACATACTTTCCATTTTAAGCCTCTTGTGTTAGGACATGTAGTAAGAAACCACAGAACAAGCTCAATGGCTGAATATACCGTTAAATAACTACTTATACATTAATCATTGCATTCAAGGTGAGCTCTGTACTGTTGGGACTTTTCCAGGGTACATTTTGAGCACCAATCATTATTATTGTCACCTTTGACCAATCTGGCAAATCCCCCTTTCACAGTCTCAGGGACGGCCATGAGATTCGACAAACCATGCCACTCCGACCAAAGAATACATTACAAGCTGCCAATTAGTGAAGAAGATAATGGCAGACATATCTATTGGCTTGAATGAAAAGAAGGCACCGCACAGTTAATTAACATGCATTTACTGATTTAAATGACCATCTTCTCGCTAAACCCACACACACACTCATCCATTCAGTCAAGGCCAACTGCATTGTATTGATTCGACCACTGGGAAATGTTGCACTATAGGTTTGTGCTTTCTCTATTCTTCATCTCAGCTGAAAGGATGTATTGTAGCAACAAACTACAGGAAAACATTGTGGGGAAACAAAGTGAAAGACATGTGTAGGAGGTGATTCAGATGTCTGTTGATATAAATGGGTGAAAACTCGCAAAGAAAAACTTTAAATTGTATAAATACACCAACATCTGTGGGTAGAAACACACTTACACTTACACATAGGGCTTTATATGTACACTTATACAAAGCTTATTCCTTTTTACATATAAAAAACATTATGCCTTAGAACTGTAAATAATAAAAGCAGCATATACGATTTGCTGCAACCATTCCTGGGAAATAAGCTAAACAGTTAATAGGCTAGCTGAGGTAAAGAATGCTAGCTTAACTAAAAGCTATCTGGAGAGATTTCCACAGCTTTCCTTGGCTAACTCCAAATTCAGCTAACTACCTGCCTCTTAGCGATATCTACTACTACATCATTCAGGTAACTTAGTTTGTTAAGTCTGTTTGTTACACCACATTATGAAGAAGTACTTAAATAAAGCCATGATATGGAAGAAGCCCAAGAGAATCTTTTGCTAGCCTTGCTAGTTTACTGCAATGGTTTGCCAATAAGAGACATTGTTTCAGTCATTGACCAGACAAATGTTGCCAAATTTGAATTAAATTAAATTATCAAGAAAAAAAGTTAATTACACTCAGGACAAATAATACATGAGAAAATTAGGTAGAGACCAAGCGGCAACCCCCGGCCACGAGAATTGAAGCCAATTTGGATGTGTTAAAAACTGCAGTTCATCGAGTGTCTGTTTGAGGCTGGCTCCTGAAGTAATTTCAAAGATATCAAGATTACCAGTTTTCCGTTATGAGAGGTACAGCTGACCTGATTGACAGGCGGGAACACTGTAGCTGTTGGCGAGGAGGCTCAAAGCCCACCTCTTTATGTCACACTTGCTTGACAACAGTTATGTTGAGTTCAACCTTTCCAATATGGCTGCCGCCGCTGATGGGCCTCAAAACAGCGCTTCAGAAACAGATGGGTGACATCACGGATACTATGTCCATTATTTATACAGTCTATGGCAGAGACATGGGGAAAGGGACTTTAGTGTACAAGGAATCAATGTGAACAATACTAGGAGGGACTGATTATAACAAACTGGTGGCGTGGAGAATCTCTTCATTATGTTGGGGGATCACTGATGAGGAACTTTACTGTGTTGAAGGAAACAGCTAACCTCCACGAACAGGCAGGCTTAAGTTTTTGAGTTCTCAATCAGATCTGCAACAACATAGAGTGCATCTACCTGCCAGCTAAACGCACCTGATATTAACAAGGGAGTGTATTCATAGCCAAAATATTAAAGAAAAAAATGCAATACTAGCTGTCAATATCACAGGTCCCAACTTTAGTTTTCTATGGCTGCCATTCATCCTCATGATAATGAGCCATTGATTGTGACTATGTGTTTAAATACCAACAGTCAGCACCAAAAGAATACACCAAACAGAACTGAAAGGAAATCATAAAGGTGACTAAGCATGATTCAGTCCGAATCAATTGAAGCTCAGTCAGCCTTTTGTTGGCTTTTGTTGAGTGTGGGAAAAAGTCAATGTGCATATATCATGGCATTTAGAAACAAGGCCTCCGACAGATCTGAAAGGATGGGTGAGTTACATCACACAGTGACAGACATCCAGATGGAACTGAGCAGGATGGTGTTTGTGCAGTTAGACAGACAGGTGGACACAGGTTTAACATTCTGTGAAGTGTTATTTCACGGTGAGGCTTTTGAAGCTTCATGTGCTACAGCTATAACATCACTTCCTTTGAGTGACAGAAAGAAAGTGCATGAGACCAAAGACTTTGATGTAACACAGAAAGAACAAGGTGCACTTTGTGTGAGTGGTACGTCTTCTCAGGAAATGTCAACATCACTGTAACCCTGGAGAAATCTGAGTTATGGGATACACACCCCCTGTCCCGGTGTCCTTTGTTCTGCTGGTTCTCCTTTTGTATTACCGGACTGGGGTCAGAGCACAGGAGCACCACAAACTTCATGCACTACACCTGGGGAAATCCCTTTTTCTATCACTCACTGTCATCATTTGTCCAGTCAACCAAGCTACAGGTTTGGTCACCAACTTTGGTTCTTCTTTGGTCTTATTTTATAAATACAGATGTTTGTTCACAGCTTGTCTGGTCCCCGTAGTGTTGCAGTCTAGGAATCAGGCTGTAAGAACATAGTCTGTAACATGGAAATGGAAGACTTATCGGGATTAAAGCAAGCGGCAACCTCCAGTCTCAAACTATGAAGCCCATGCGGAAGTGCTATAAACTACAATTCATCGAGAATCCGCTTGAGGCTGCAGAAACACCGGAAACCACATAGACACCACTTCAAAAAAGACGATCTTTTCAGCATTAATAAACATGTTTACAGCCTGGTTAAAAAAAACGGCTTGGCCCTACGTAGCTAATCTCTCTATCTGCACACACTGAGGGGAGTGAATTTTTTTCTAAAGCGACGGTTCAGAAGATGTTAAGATTACGAGTTTTTGCCCAAATAAAGACATGACTGACTTGACTCCCGGACGGGAACATATAGCTGTTGGCTAGGAGGCTCAAACTCCGCCCCTTTACGTCACACTATGCCTGGTTGAGTTCCGCATTTCAAATATGGCTGCCGCCGTAGATTGGCTTCAAAACAGCTCTCAGGAACGTCATGGATACTAAGTCCATATTTTATACAGTCTATGGTTAACTCCCACTGGATCGCTCCGTTGCTTTCTGGCTGCGTCTCTGATCTGGCAGGTCGGAACGCAAGGGATCAGATACATAAGACTTCTATTTTTGCCGGAAGCAGGAGCACAACGCATCAGTCTCAACAGAGCAGATGGAGCGGGACAGGAAGTCGGGCACCAAAACCAAATTAAAACACCCGGCACATTTTCAGAATAAATACTGCTGCGTTCCGAAATCGCAACTGGTGGGTGTTGATGGACGAGAGAACACGGAGCCAGACCGTGGCGGATCGGAGACGGACTGGACACGGATCTGGTGGGAGTCACGTGTTATCAGGATTAAAAAGTGAAAATATGGTTTTAAAAGGCTATTAATTCCCCTGCTTTTTTGTTAAAAAAATCCAGACTTTCACATTTTATTCAAGAGATAACTGGATTAAAGGGAGTGAGTTATTGCAATTTAAGGAGCAGTTTATGGATAACATAGGTGAGGACATTCTGTCACCGGTTGTCTGGGCTTATAAAAATGTGCCATCTATTCCAACATACACACATGTGGCATCTATTCCACCATACACACATGTGCCATCTATTCCAACAAACACACATGTGCCATCTATTCCAACATACACACATATGCCATCTATTCCAACATACACACATGTGCCATCTATTCCAACATACACACATGTGGCATCTATTCCAACAAACACAAATGTGCCATCTATTCCAACATACACACATGTGGCATCTATTCCAACATACACACATGTGCCATCTATTCCAACAAACACACATGTGCCATCTATTCCAACATACACACATGTGCCATCTATTCCAACATACACACATGTGCCATCTATTCCAACATACACACATGTGGCATCTCGTACAGAAGGAAATAACTTGGGAAATTTGTACAACCATTTTTAATAGGAACGAGTGCTTGTAAACTTGTCAAGATGCATCTCTTTTGTATGGAGGAATGTCTTGATGTAAACACACAAGCTCTCTTTGCATTATCTGCAAGCATTGACGTGTTTCATAGAAACTCTGAGCTAGTATACAGCAACATGAAAATATTTCTGAGAACAGACGCACAACACTGGCAAATCCTCACAGGTCTAATACAAAGAGAATTTTAAAGCTCACAAAGGCTCAAGGACTCGAACTCTTATATTCCAGTAACTGTTATCATCATCACTGTGGTCAGACGGAGACTATTCAGTTTGTTCATATATTTCAGTTTCTGTTACACAAAGGGAAGATTGTTGAATAGATGGTCATTAAGTACAGCTTGTAGTGCATTTGGTCAGAATACAGAGGAGAACACAAGTTGTTCATATATTGTGTAAAACTGTAATGGCATGGCTGTACATATTGACTTCTTTTGTCATGAAACAGCCAGTTGACTGTAACACCACAGTACAGGCTCCATCCCAAACCAAACTTAACATGTACTGTAAGACTCCTGCCCTGAAGATACAGGTGACAGTATTTCGCAAGAGATAAAGTGGACCAAGTGGCAACAAGAGAAGTTAGCTCAACATAAAAATATTAAAGTTTCCCAATGCTGATCTTGAAGTTCTAAAATTTTCAATTGATAATTGAAAAAATACATTGAAAAATTATGTTTATAAATTCCTAAATTTCCCAAAATTCGAAAGAAAACTACCAAGAAAAAAATTCCTGAAATTTCCCTTACTTTTTAATTATAAGGGACCCCAAAGGTTTCCTAAATATTTCTGGTTGACAATTCCTGAAAGTTCACTTTAAAAATTCATACAAGTTTTTGAATTTTTCTTTTGAAAATTCCCCCAAAATTATGGATTTTTAAATTGTAAAAAGCAGTGTAAAAAACTGTAAAAAACAAAAACAAAGAACAAAAAAAAAAAAGGAAAACATTGGGGAATGTTTGAATTTTTCAAAAGTTTTGTTAAATTTGAACATTGTTTTCCCCAAAAATATTAATTGAAAAGTATCTAAAATTTTTATTGAAAGTTCTGAGAATTTTCTGAAAATATTCATTTCATGAAATTCCCAGTTTCCAAAACTTTAATTGAAAATTGAATAGGTTCTTTAAGTTAACAAAATTCTTGAAAACTGTATGAAAATGTCTGAAGTGAACTCATGTGTGTGGAGCTTGTTCAAGGTTCATTTGTAGGTTTTCTGCTGCAGATTAAGTCGAGGACTTAGGGGTGAAAGAGGTTGAAGATTTCCTTCAGGTTCAGTTCTTCTTTTTTTGGACTTGCTGATATATTTGAAGACCAATGAGTCTGTCAATTTCACATTTAATAGGCTAACTTTGGGACAGCCTTTTGAATTAAACAGACTGAAAGAGAGAACAAAAGAGAGGAAATATCTTATTTAAGGTCTTAACTGCCCAAGCACTACTCTTAACAGGGATACATGTATAGTCATCTTCAAAGATCTTCCCTGCGTGTAAACCCATACAAATTTCTTAATGTCCCGGTGGAGCCAGTGTTGCCTCTGAGTAACTGTGAGGCAGGAAATTTAAACCCACTGACTGTTCTGAGATCAAAAAGTAGATGACGTCAACCTTTTTCAGTTGTTGAAATACTCCTGCAGCTCCTCAAAGCTGCTGTGATCCATGTTGTTATCCCTCCTCGCCTTTCACACAACAGCATTATTGCTGGGAAAAGGTCTCGCCTCTAAATACGCAGTTATATCTGAGGTGTTACTGTACTCAGTGGTGTTCTCTGGGTTCCTTTTTTCTACCTATCATCTCAAAATAGTTGTGCTTTTTACATCTACAATTTGTAAGTGAGTCATATTGAAAAAGGAAACTGCAAAAAAATCGAATTGATGGACCCGAATGCATAATTCTTATCTCTGCTCAGAGTTTATGTGCCCATATCACGTCAGCTACAGTGTGTAAACCTTGATATCCTTGTACCAGTCCCCTCTCTGATTCCCTGTTTATACTCATGATCAAAGGCCAATAATCTGACCTCCACCTGCATATTTTATACCGAAGTGTGCTTCCTCTCCACAAGCTGTTGGGAGGACGCCCCTCATACAATATTCATGAAGCGAGCTCCCCATTGATTCAGCTGCTGTTTAATCTCAGTGGTAGCGCGATATTTTCCCACCACGTCAAAGTCACCGTCACTTTTCCCACAGCCTCAGCTGTCACACAGAATCACCCGCTCCACCCTCCAGCAGCTGAGGTGAGTTCAGGGATATGGTGGGAAGATTAGAAACTTTTCTTAATCAACAGTAAGTCAGACTTTCAAGGTAACTTGAGAGAGAAGTACTTTGGTTAAGTTTGAGAAAGACATTGTTTCTCCTTACAGTGGCTTCTGATTCTCAAAAGTCTGCATTGTAAACTCAAGGGTGTGTACATGAAAACTTGCAGCTGCCTTAAACCTCTGAACTTTTTATAGTGTTGTGTTTTCTCTTATGGAGAAATCATCGCTTTTCCAATATTTGTGTCATTCTATCAAAAAATGTTATGAAGGTACCCAGCTAACAATGTTCTGTTCTAGAAACATTCTGTTCATGTTACAGATAATGTTTCTGTATTTTTTTCAGCAGGAAGTTTGCTTTGTGTTCAAAGAATGTTCTCTAGTAACATTCTCTAAAAACATTAATAAAATGTTAAGTGACAACAGTGCTCTTATGTTCTTGAAACATTCTCAGCGGGAAGTTTTCTTTATGTTCATAATTTGTTCTCAGATAACGTTCTCTAAAAACATTCAATAATCTGTGACCCAAAGAATGATATCAAAACATCCTTTAAATGTTAAAGATAAAACATTCTATCTTTGTTCTAATTAAGTATCACCGGAATATTCTTAAATAAAACATTTTGTGATTTGGAGCATCAGAAACATCCTGAAAACATTTTTTACATTTTGCTTTGAGGATGTTGCTTCTTTGTTATTAAGTAACATTATGTGAACATTTTATATAAAACATTCAATAATCGACATCATCTGAATGTGAAAGACAAAATGTTCTTCTTCTCTTAACAGTTACCAAAAAAGGAACATTTTTTAATTGGATAAACATCCTTAAGATGTTCTTTGAATATTTCACTAAAAATCTTGTCTGTTATATAATGAATATTATCAAAACATAATTTGAATTTTAAAGATAAAACATTCTTTGTTCTAATGAAATATCACCAGAATATTCTTAAATAAAACATTTTGTGATTTGAAGCATCAGAAACATCCTGAAAACATTTTTTACATTTTGCTTTGAGGATGTTGCTTCTTTGTTATTAAGTAACATTATGGGAACATTTTATAGAAACATTCAATAATCTGTTACCTAAAGAATGTTATCAAAGCATCATCTGAATGTTAAAGACAAAATATTCTTCTGTCATTAATAGGTAGCAAAAAAAGGAACATTTTTTAAATCGATAAACATCCTTAAGACGTTCTTTAAATATTACACTCAAAATGTTATCTGTTACATAATGAATGATATCAAAACATCATCTGAATGTTAAAGACAGAATGTTCTTCTTCCCTTAATAGTTGACAAAAAAGGAACATTATTTAAACCGATAAACATCCTTAAGACGTACTTTAAATATTACACTCAAAACCTTGTCTTGAAACATAATCAGAACTTAAAGGGAATGTTAGCCAATGTGGAGAGAACATTCCCTGTGGCTTGGTAGACACCAGGTACCTTCTTAACATGTAAAAACTTCTCATTCCCAACTTATCATGTTGTGTAATATAAGGGTCTTTGGATGTGTTGTAGAGTGAGCTGGTTCCCCAACACAGAAGCTTGTTATCGGGTTGCCAGCTGTAAAAGTGTGAGAACAATCAAATGAACAAAACAAAAATCTTTGATCTGATTTCTTTGATTCTTTTCTCATCTGCTGAAGTCTTACAGACCCTAACACCTTATTAAATCTTTCACTGCCACAGAAGGTAATGATGCCATTCTGTTGATGAACAGAATGTACTTCCTCCTTGAGTGCTCACTTGGCCACAACGGTATTGTGGTCACACATCCAGTCACAGTGAATGCAGCCATACTTGCATAATCAACCACCCACAGCTTGGCTAATTGGCAAAGGCTCAGGTCTTTGAATATTTCATATCAGACATTAGTTATAAGATCAAAATGAGTCTCTATTTGACTATAATGACGCCCAAAAGGTTAAGGATTGGCTCACTACTGTGGCTTTCTCTGTGCAGTGAGGGAGTGCTCACAGCTAATGACACTCACAAGTGCATCAGCAACCCAGTGCTGTGGTTGCTGTCAGACTGCAGAACAAGAAACTCTAAAATGGAAAACTGATTGGTCCAAATTAAATCAGTCGCGAGGATGAAACTTGTTTGAGTGTTATGCCGGATTTCAGTGGAATTAAGACTGTTATATAACAAGCTAAAAAATGATGGCAGATTCTTTTAGTTTCTGTACGCCCCCCAAAGTCAAAGATCTTCTGCTTGGTCAGCTCTCTAGATATCTCCTCTGTGGGAAGTTAGCATGTGTTTCTCTGTTTATGATGGCCACATGTTTTGGACAAAGCTGACCCATAAAGTTTGGAGAGAAAACAACTAGCATGTTTTTGTTTTGGTAAGAGTTTAGTTTATTGTGCACTTTTATGAAGATTCACCAATCAGTGATGTCATAAATCAAGCAAGTCTTGTGTCTGCTCGTTTTATTCTCCTGTGACTTATTGAGCAAACCATTCAGAGCAGCTTGCAGTCTTAACCCTGGGATTACTCCAACGAGGGTTGCCAACTGTCCCGTATTAGCCGGGACATCCCGTATATTGGGCTAAATTGTTTTGTTTCATACAGGACCCCAATTGTCCCGTATATTGACTATTAACTCTTGTAAATACAGCAGACTGCACTCTACAGATCCTAGATCAGATAAAACGGCAGTGGCAGATCATGTGCCATTCACACCGCCTGTCATCCAATCATGCATCAGTTGTAGTCCAGTTGTAGTGGCTGTGCAAAAGGACAAAAGACTGCTTGAGTCAGTCAAGAGCAGCAAAAAGTATCCACACTTTCTGCATTTCCAGTTGAATCAGAATCAGAATATGCGCTGAATTCACACATCATGCTCACACCACCATGGCACCGTGCACCTGTCCCTTATTTAGTAGTGAGAAAGTTGGCAACCCTAACTCCAACACGTTTACTTCACAATTTGAAACATTGCTCATGTTTAGTGTTGACATCAAACATTTTACCTTAATATTTGTTTTTGTGTGAAACAATACAATACTACCTCTTAAGCCAATTAGCTACAACTACACAAAAGCTAATGTTAGAATTAAACCACTTCCAAGCTTACGTAATATGAGCTAGTGAGTTAATTACTACTTATCAGAACAGTAGCACAGAATTTTCCTGTTTTATTTTGTAACACTACTTATTTATCTCTTAGTCACTTCCATGTCAATAGGAATGTTAGCTCACAAGTGGCCAAAGCTAGCATTAGCTTTTGTCTGACTGTAGCCAATGTGTTATCAAATATGTTATTGTAACATGAATTGTAGAAAGCTTTAACTTTTCATTGTCTTTTCAATTGCTGATGAGGAAGCGGTGAACTGATCATTATTTGCAACCAATTTTCATGACATTCCAATTTTTATAACTCAACCCAGAAACCAGAGGTGTGATAAAGAGGTGTGTTTATGCATTAAAGCTTAACATCATGCGTGTGACGCCAGTGTGAATAAGGTCAACAGAGCTGAGGAAAAAACTGCTGAGTAACTGCTCATGACCTTTGTCCCATTGTACATAATTTTTCCATCACCATACTGATTGCTCTGCTTTAGGCCAAACACGTGACGACATTTTTACAGCACTGATAAAGTTGTAGACTCATCCAGGTGATTTAATAAGCAAACATATTCTCAAAGTTGATTGATTTTCAATGACTCTCAAACAAACCTCACATGTTTTCTAATTAGTACTAACAGGAAATTGGAAATCCTTCTCATGTTTACTTAATATTTTGCATTGGCTAAACTAGCAAACATTAGGCAGCTAACAGCTGCAATATAACCTTAACTGCTGCCATTAATGTCACATGTAATATAAATAAAGGGCTTATAAACAGTGTCAGATTGCATTAGTCGTTGTGTAGGCATGAGGTCACAGAGAACAGATTTATCTTTACTGAAGGGTTCAGAGAGAAATTTCCGACCCTCAAACTTCACCCTGTTCTTTTCTTAGTTCAGATGAATCCTCTCATTCGCCGCTATTAGACAAGTATAACTTAAAAATGCGTAACTCAAATCCTAATGTCGATTTCTCAAATACCTAAGACAGTGTAGAAATCAAGAGTATCCTGTCAGTTTGCCTCTAGCATTTCAAAGGAGATGAAAGGATTGCATTACAGAAAAGTCGATGTTGACTAAATATTTCATCTATTTGACGTGACCACTGAATAGTCATGTTGTGGGTATTTTACTCTCAGGAGTAAAATTGTTCGCCCAAATTAGCAGTTCAATTTCCACATCAAAAGCACTGCTCGGGACTTTGTTAGGGTTGGAATCAGAAGGAAACAGTTGAGGGAAGCAGGGAAACATTGAGCTATCAAGTTATTTCTGTGTGATATGATATGCAGTGTTTATGCTATGCTAAAGTCTGCTTTCATCACTTTACCTCCAACATGTGACAACCTGTAAAATTATGCTTTAAGGTGATGAAACAGGTTATTATTAAACTTAATGCATTATGGATTAGACCTGTCACATGCTCTTCACAGACGCACATCTATTTCCACTTCTTTTTCGGTGCTTTTATTAGAATGTTGTTGAAAGATTTTTTTGACTTATTTATACTTTTGAAGCTGGGGTTGGTAGTTAGATTTTGATACACTTTTTGTTATACTGGTTAAAATGATCTTCATGTCCCGATGGCAATCAATACATAATGCGTTCTTTAGAAGAGCGAAAAAAAAGCCGCTATCTACAGCCGGTGTAAACCTGGGAAAACACCAACCAATCACCATCATTAGGGTCCAATTTATGAAACCAATCAAATCCCGTCCTGCTGTTCTGCCCGCCTCCTGCGCATACATTTCCCCGGCGTGCACTCCCTGTCTCCTGCCTCTGCTTCCCCTGACTCTATTTACTGCCCCTCTCGCTCCACCTCGGGCCTGTCCCCTCTGACCCGATGAGGTGCTTTGCTCAGGACTGTAGTCCGGATCAGAGTCTAAAAAGCTCTCACCAAGGGGCTCTGACAAGCAAAAGAATTGATGACATTTACTAAATCCTACAGAAAATGTATATGTATTGTAGCGTCCGTCCGGACGCTGTAGGGATGACGAGCCGATTCGTGAACACGTTGATTTTTAATAACCGGTCACTGTCGGCCGTGACCACGCCAACCAACAAAGCAACAATCAATGTCTGAATGAATAAAGAACTTCTCCTGCTTGTCTCTCCTCTCTCCCGCTCGCTGTGAGTTGGGAGTAGCCATGTTTGTTTGTGTTTTTAACTTTCACGGGAATCAGTTTTGAATCAGTCACGATCATATTGTCCTGAATCAGCGGCGCTCGTGCATGTGAGCAGGGGCGTCGTTTTGGAGGAGCTCCGAGGGGAGGGTGGGAGGGGTTAGATGGAGTCCTGAGGAAATGCTACATTCAAATTCATGCTAGTTTTCCATGACTACCAACCCTAGCTTTAAGTGAATATATATATATATATATATATGTGTATTTTTTAAAAGGAGTTAATGACTTAAATCCATGTACTGCTGATTGTAAATTAGTCTATTCCCTGTTCATTAGGATCTTTCTGAGGTGATCATTATGTGATTGTTGAACACAAGATGAAAAAAAGTAACTTTTAGTCGTCAATTCAATAGATAATTAAATGTATGTCAGTGGAAGTAGTCATAAGGTGAGCTCAGCTCGATAGAATGGTGTGAGGTCACTTAGTGAAAGCTTTTTTAAATGCTGAAGATGTGGGCTGAGTGTCTTTACATCTGTGAATCATGAAACATTAGCGTCACAGTATTGATTTCTAATGCTGTTATTGGCTGAGTGATGTTCAGACACTGTCAAAACAGTAATTGTTTTACCCAACACCTCTTGCTAAAAGTAACAGGATATTCAATACATATTGATTTTATATTTAAGTGGATGATAAGTTCTATGTGTGTGTCACAGAGTGGAAACTAACTCACAGTGTCGAACGCACAGTTAAATGTTGACCTGACTTTGCTAAAGTAACTGCCTCTGCATAGCTATTATTTTATTTTATTTCCTCAACTCAGATTTAGATCAAACTTTGAGAACTCATATAAACTGAAATTATTACTTTTATTTATTTATTTATTTATTTATTTATTTATTTATTTATTTATCAAGCCATTGTTTAAGTGTTTTCCTCCCTTCAGCTTGTTGTTTTTTATGTTTGAAATTTTAGGCTCCTTGTTGAAATCAAACTCAGGTTCATGAGCTACATTTTGAATCAGTAATTAAATGCTTTGAATTAATATTTCACCAACTCTAAAATTAGACTACTCAAGGCCCCGTCCTTCAAAGGGGCCTGGGTAGTTAGTCCCATAGACTTAACAAAGAGTAGACGCTGCATTGACCGCTACTACCTATTGGCGTGCATTTAATCAATCATAACTCGCTGAATACTAAACTGATTTTTATGTGGTTTTTTTTTCTGCAAACGTCATACATGTAGATATGATACAGGACACATGGTTCGGCGTATTTTAATATTCATAGTGGGCTTAACAGTAATAGAATATTCTGATATGTGATATATGTGATGTATGATAGGTATTTTGCCGCACAGTGCTCTGGCATCTTGAAGTCTCTGCTGCTTCAGTTTACGTTTACAGGTAGGATCATGGGTAGGATGACCGGACCAAGATGGCGGCCGTATTTCTTGCACCCCAGCAGCCAATGCGGCGTCTACTCTTTATATGTCTATGGTCACTCCCACTTTCCCCTCATTGCATGGTTTTATGGTAAATTTAAGTGATCACTTACTGTTTTCTCGCACTCTTCCCTCTTGTGTTATAAGTCTTCCAGCCTTTGTAATTTTGAGCCCCGCCCTTAATGTTTCACCTGTGTCTTGTTATCTCACCTATGTCTATTTACACCAAGTCCATTTGGTGTTGAGCTGTGTCCGAAACCACATATTATTCATACAACTCATACTACTCATACTGAGTATGAGCATTCATGAGCATTGTTTTGTAACAAGTTTTCCAGTCTTCTGGTGCAGCCATAATGAGTGTATGTGTGTGCCGAATATCAGACCTGCCATTGATTGCTGACATGTAGTGGAAGCAGAGGACAGAGTCAGGCCAAAGGATAAGAAGCTGAGCTGTAGTCTGAGCACAGGGTGTCAGGGAGCACATTTAACCTTAGAGCAAGGAAAACAGAGAAAGGGTAGCTGTCTCTGCAGAGTTGCAGTCAAAAAAACTTTGATTGTAGGGGGGAGGCTGCAGGGAGTTTTGTTAGATTTCATGACAGGAAATGCCAAGGGAAAGACGTGAGCCTGGTTTGTTTTTAATAAGATACACGACCTAAATTAAGCATTGATTACTATACCTTGAAGCACAGTGTGTTTTGCTTTGGTGCTTTATCAATGCAAGTTGTTGGGTCCAATGCTAATGCTTTTGTTTCAGTTCATCCTCATGTGTCACTGTTGTCAATTTTGGTGGGCAGCCTATTGTTTTTGGGAGCCAGAATCAACCATATGTGGACAAAAGGACTGGCACTTCAGAGGAGTGGGGGGTTAGCAAAAGCCAAGCTATCAAAACTAAACAGTCTGTTTGACTAATTCATTATCTGGCAAAAATGCTACTAAGCATCATTTTTTCAGTCAGATAAGATCCTGTGTGAAGTGGTAGCTTATCAGAGTTATTTATTTATTGCTGATGAACTGAATGTAGCACACACACAGGAGTAGGAGTTTTGTTCCTTGCATAAAAATGTTCTGATACCAGTGGTGGACAGTAACAAAGTAAATTTACATGAGAACTGTACTTAAGTACATCTTTTGAGTATCTGTACTTTGCTTGAGTATTATTTTTTGGAGATACTTGTTACTTTTACTCCACTACATTCAGAAGACAATTATTGTACTTTTTACTCCACTACATTTCTATCAAAGTTCTAGTTTCACTACTTTTGCTTTGAAGTCAGCTCATGAATTTCCATCTCTTTTCTGAAATCTGATCCCTAAGACAGTAAAATGTGTTTGTGTAGTTCTGTTTGTCTCAGTGGTTTAGTCATACCTGTATATCGTGCGTCCCCACGGTAGAATGTGGAGCAAACACAGAGTAACTTTCACTCAGATCAGGCAGTTCATTTAGAGGTGGTAATGATGGCTATAAGTCTCCACCTGAGCACCCATGGTCATATCTTCAGCCCGTGTTAGAGGTTTTTGAAATGAAGAATGATACGTATCGTTTGAAATGTTCCCCTTGTTTCCCACTCTGCTCAAACATACAAAACATTCACAGTCCAACCTGAGAAAGCGTGTTGAGCTACGTAACATTTGTTTCATTCAAGATGAACATTTCAAACTAAGTTGTCTGTGCTTGGAGTAACATAGTGTCTGTTTTTATTACATGGTATAGCTTTTAGAGATTTTAAGAAGTACTTTGAATAATTAAGTATTTTTAAAATCAGGTACTAAAGTACATTAACTCAAGTAAAAATCTGACCGAGCAACTTTCACTTATATTGGAGTGATATTTTACCAGGTGGATCTATTGGAAATCAACTCTGTTTCATAGCCAGCCTAATATTGCCGCTCAAGGATTTGCAGTGTTTGGCACTAAAACATGGGCTTTATTCTGAGTCCTTGAGTTTCCTACTTGATAAAAACATGCACTAAATGCTATCCCTCAAGACAAGCAACAGTCTCAAACCTGCCCCTGACTCATACACCGTCATACACTGTGACATATGCAGCAGCCTGTGCATGCATTAGTGTGTCCCTTTTACCAACCTCTTCACCGTTCTCTCCAAAGACAAGACCATCTCAAATTTCATAATCCCACTGTTTGCATGTACGAGCATGCCCCTGGTCAGGCATGAGAGAGCCAGTGTGTGCTGTATCCCCTTGATTGTCCACATGAGTGCCTCAAAGAAAAAGCAATTTAGCTTTGACACTCAGGAATGTAATGAATGAAGTACTTTGACAAATTACAGATATTACATTTTGATAAGAAAATCTAATAAAACAGCTTTTCATACTGACATGTCAGTAAAACCAAATTCAGAATATTACAGCAGCATAACCAAGTCTCCAGTGTGCTGTGGTATTGCTTTTATTTTCACGAGGTGTTCTAATTTACCAACACTTTGTAGAGAGGCGCTTCGTGACAAGGTCATGTGCTTGTATTAATGCTTCAAAGAAGTTATAATGCACTCATATTCAGGCCCAAAGATTAGTTTACGGCTGACGCACTAAATAAAAAAGGAGACTTGGGAGTCATTTTATCCACTTTGTTATCATACGTAGGTGATGAAAATGGTATCTTTGAAAACCTTAGGATGTTAACTAGAATTTAAAATGATTTTTTTTGGGTGTGAATCTCACTTGGGAAGATTTTTACAGTTATTTGATTTCACATACTACCGATTCAAATGGCATATTAAGATCATCAAATAGTCAATTTTCCTCCTAACCATGTTCAAGCTACTAATCTTTACTTTTACAGGGGAGGAGCTCATGTACATTGTGTTTGACTCCCCATGATTTATGTAGAGAAGCGACTCACTGCTTGTTGAATTATCATGTGTTTAATTACTGATATCACATTCACACTCCTGCATCCATTTGTCTCTCTCTCCATGTGGTAGTGAGTAGGTGGAAAATGCAAATGTCACCAGCGTTATGGTGTAGCTAAGATAGCACAACACACACAGGCTTATACATATGCTGTGATATAACACCCACTTAATGGTGATAGCTGAGGTGTGACGAGAAAAGACACACTTTCTGCACTTTTTCAATGAATTAGATGAAAACACTTACCATTCAGTGCAAATTAGACCATTCATACTTTAGTAAGACAACAAAAGGAAAAAACACAGGAAGAGGTAATTTACCTTTAAAGCTTCTTTCAGCTGCCAGCTTCTCCCTTGTTTTTTTTGGCTCTTGGCATGTTTCACAGACAGGGGTAAGGATTCTTCTTTGATAGCAGAGAAGTGATGAGATTAATAATATATTTTCATCAAAACATGAAGTGAATAAAGAAGCCTCTCCACTCTGGTTGAAAATAGGGCAGTAAAAGAAAACTTTAGTAAAAACTTCCTCAAAAGCTGAAAAGAAAAAGTAATTTGCTTCATGTTCTCTACTTATTTAAATCATTCTCATCTCTGTTGACGACTGTTAGCTGATTAAAACTCAAAATCCATCTCTTCCTCTCACTTTTTGCCTCCTGGTTTTATTGTGATAACATTCTTGAATCCAACTCGTTTGTACAACAAGTCATCTTACACAACAGTGGGAGGTGTGATACCTCGACAGGCTTTGAACAATCTTTCTTCTAATGACTGTACTCTGTTGCACTTAGTTGCTCTGTACATGATCATGTTTTTGTTAGTTTTAGTTGAAACAGAAAAAAAGTAGAAGAGGAAAATTGAGGAACTGAGAAGTATAAGACCTTTCAAATGTCTGTTCACCTGGCCAGTTGTGCATGAAGTCAATGAAATGTGTGGATTCCAAAACTAAAACTCCAACAATGGAAAAATGAATGAGTAATTAGGGATTTTGCTAAACTTTCCCAGTTTGGCTTGAGTATAGAGCTCTTGCATCAACTTCACTCTTCAGTCTTTTTTCACCTGAACCGAGTTTTGACTGGTTCATCCTTAAACTTGTTTCCATTTGTAGAGCTTTTGTAGTTTAAGCAGAATTGACAAATCACTTATCAGCTGGCTTTGGTGTAAGCAGGAAAAATAGTAGGTATGGAGAGCAAAAGCAGGCAGAGATGAATCCAATAACATTCTAGCTCCTATCAGCAGTATTCTTACAGTGATGTAGTTATCTCTAGATATACGCATGCAAGTGCAGCTACAAATTTGTTCTGGGTCAAAATTTCAACTTGAATGAATAATCTGCTTGGTGCTCTCGAAACCTGACTGGTGTTAAGATTGATTTGATCGGTCTGAGTTCTCTTCTTCTCTTGAGGATCTTCGATGCTGAGAGACCGCACAAGTGCTATATTATGAAATAGGGATTCAGACCTGAAGTTTCTTGGGAAGGTATCAGGCCTTCATCTGAAGCAGTATTTAAACTTTATTTGGTTGCACTGAAGCCCTGTTAGTTTTGTTGAATGTATTACATTGTGCTGTAAGTACAAGTTCATCAAGGCCAATATTCATTTCACAATAATAAGGTTTTCAGTGGACATAATCTTTTTTCCCTTAAACATACTGCTCAGTTTGACTTAAGTTGTGAAAAATAACTTTTGAAAACTACCTGAAAGGGTGTGAATGCATGCCATTTCCACGTGTCAACAGGATGTCAATGTTTGTAGGTCCCTGTTGGCTCACTGAACATGACTGAACATACTGTTTAAACAAACGTGGACTTCTTGAAGTGTCTCATCCTACTTCACATATGTACTTCACCTCTTTTTAAACCTCCTGCTCTCCCTTCCACATCTTTGGCTCGCTTGCCTCTCTACAGCTTGACAAGTGCTTCCTCTGTTTTCCTGCTTAATCCTCCCGATGCCACAACAAGACAGAGACAGCTGTTGTTGTTCACACATTTGGGAAAAAGCTCTTTATTTCTCTTCGTTGTGGCCATTTTGTGGAACCTGGACTATTTTTCACTGAAGTCTTTTGTTCATTGAGCTTACAACTGAATTGTGAGCTGAGGCTAAATTTAGAGTGCTAATTAGCCAAGCTCTCACTGCTGCTCTGGTTGTTCTTACACTTTGATTTGTTTGTGTCACCAGCGCACAACTCCACTGTGGTGCTATGACGACATTTAAACATCTGAATGTATGTAATCAAATGAGTCTTTCTAATTAAAAAAAATCCCTACTCCATTTTTTTTCCATTGACAAAATGTTCACAAGTCGCATATGGCCACTGCTGAGAAAAAAACAGGTGAGACATTTTTCAACATCCATTTGAAGACATTGATCAAATGTGATTTCATTGAGAAACCTGCTTTCAAAAGAGTTGTTGTACATTCACACACACATTTATGGTAATTTCAAGTCGCATATCACACGTATTGCGGCTAAAATAGTTGCTTCTCAGTGCAGTACATCACAGTTTCCTCATAAAAATAGTGCCTGCAATCAGGTCCAATATTACACCATCAAAAATGTTTCACAGCTTCCATAAAAATAGATTAAAGTTAATGACAAAGTTGACAAGAGTCTCATTGAATGTGTGAAGAACTGACTGTTCGCAAACAAGTTTGCTATATGCACTGTACAAGATGATAATGTGATGTGATGTGTTTAAAGCATAGACTGTATGAATAATAGACGTAGCATCCATAACGTCACCCATCTGTTCCTGAGCGCTGTTTTGAAGCCAATTGTCGGCAGCAGCCATATTGGAAATGCTGAACTCAACCAAGCTTAGTGTGAGGTAAAGAGGCGGAGTTTGAGCCTCCTAGCCAACAGGCTGTAAACATGTTTATTAATGCTGCAAAGATCGTCTTTTTTGAATTGGTGTGTGGTTTCTGGTGTTCCTGGAGCCAGCCTCAAGTGGACACTCATGAAATGCAGTATTGTAACACTTCAGCATGGGCTTCATAGTTTGAGACCAGAGGTTGCAGCTTGGTTTACAGCTTGTTTATTTGCCCCCAAGTCACAACTTTTCAAAACTTACCAATTAATAAATAAACCAGTGGCGGTTCTCGGGAGGGACCAACAGGGGCCAGTGCCCCTGTAAAACTGAACCTGGAACCCCCTGTGGCCCCCCCTCCACACCAAACAAATATTATACAATAAAAAAAGCTTCAGTATTGCGCCAATGTTACAGGTGGAACACATGCATGTGGCACTTGGTTCCAGTCCCTTAGGACACTAAGGGACTCATGTTGAGTGTAAACAGCTGCTGTCAGTCTGCATTTTGATATAGTACACAGTACAGGGTTCCCACTCTTTTCCAGAGATCATTTTCCAGGACATTTCCAAGACATTTTTATTGATGATCAAGCTGGTATGACAGTCTAAATTTAGTTCCTAATTTAGTTCCTAAATAGTCTAATATGTTCCTCTCATGGAAGTCTACATTGAAAGACATGTAGTCTATGGCAGTGCTCAGCCCCAGCTCTGCTCACAGCAGAACTTTGTTTTGATTGGTCAGCATGGCGGCCATGCAGCCAATCCCAAGTGAGGATATAGGTGATGGAGGGGAGGCTGTGTATCCTGGCTCCATCTGTTCCTTCAGAGAGAGTCTTCTTGAAGACCAGGCAAATACTCACTGAGAGAAGAAATCGGATTAGCCCATCCAAACTGAGGCATCGGATTTTTCTCAAAGCCAACCTGAGGACATTAATAATGTTTGCTTGAGTTTGGTTCTGGTTCTGTTTGCTTGAGTTTGGTTCTGGTTCTGTTTGCTCCAGTTTGGTTCTGGTTCTGTTTGCTTGAGTTTGGTTCTGGTTCTATTTGCTCCAGTTTGGTTCTGGTTCTGTTTGCTTGAGTTTGGTTCTGGTTCTGTTTGCTTGAGTTTGGTTCTGGTTCTGTTTGCTTGAGTTTGGTTCTGGTTCTGTTTGCTCCAGTTTGGTTCTGGTTCTGTTTGCTTGAGTTTGGTTCTGGTTCTATTTGCTCCAGTTTGGTTCTGGTTCTGTTTGCTTGAGTTTGGTTCTGGTTCTGTTTGCTTAAGTTTGGTTCTGGTTCTGTTTGCTTGAGTTTGGTTCTGGTTCTGTTTGCTTGAGTTTGGTTCTGGTTCTGGTTCTGTTTGCTTGAGTTCGGTTCTGGTTCGGTTCGGTTCTGGTTCTGGTTCGGTTCTGGTTCGGTTCTATTCTGGTTCGGTTCTATTCTGGTTCGGTTCTGGTTCGGTTCTAGTTCGGTTCTGGTTCAGTTCTGGACGGTTCTGGTTCGGGTCTGGTTTGGTTCTGGTTCTGTTTGCTACAGTTTGGTTCTGGTTCTGTTTGCTTGAGTTTGGTTCTGGTTCTGTTTGCTTGAGTTTGGTTCTGGTTCTGTTTGAGTTTGGTTCTGTTTGCTTGGGTTTGGTTCTGGTTCTGTTTGCTTGAGTTTGGTTCTGGTTCGGTTCTGTTCTGGTTCTGTTCTGGTTCGGTTCTGTTATGGTTCTGTTTTGGTTCTGTTCTGGTTCGGTTCTGGTTCTGTTCTGTTCTGGTTCTGTTTTGGTTCTGTTCTGGTTCAGTTCTGGTTCGGTTCTGGTACGGTTCTGTTCTGGTTCTGTTTTGGTTCTGTTTTGGTTCTGTTCTGGTTCGGTTCTGGTTCGGTTCTGGACGGTTCTGGTTCGGGTCTGGTTCGGTTCTGGTTGGGTTTGCTTGAGTTTGGTTCAGGTTCTGTTTGCTTGGTTCTGGTTCTGGTACGGTTCTGTTCTGCTTCTGGTTCTGGTCTAGAACGGTTCGCTTCTGGTTCGTTTCTGGTTTGGTTCTGATCGGTTTGGTTCCGGTTCTGTTTGGTTGGTTCCGGTTCTGGTTCGGTTCTGGTACAGTTCGGTTTTGGTTTGGTTCTGGTTCGGTTCTGGTTGGGATTGCTTGAGTTTGGTTCTAGTTCTGTTTGCTTAAACTTAGTTCTGGTTCTAATCCTAATCATAACCCTAACCCTAACCTTAACCCTAATTGAAACCCTAACCCTAACCCTAACCCTAATCACAACCCTAACCCCAACCCCAACCCCAACCCTAACCCGAACCCTCACCCTAACCCTAATCCTAATCACAACCCTAACCCTAACCCCAACCCTAACCCTAATCACAACCCTAACCCTAACCCCAACCCTAACCCTAATCACAACCCTAACCCTAACACTAACCCCAACCCTAACCCTAACCCCAACCCTAACCCTAATCACAACCCTAACCCTAACCCTAATCACAACCCTAACCCTAACCCCAACCCTAACCCTAACCCTAACCCCAACCCTAACCCCAACCCCAACCCTAATCCTAATCATAACCCTAACCCTAACCTTAACCCTAATCGAAACCCTAACCCTAACCCTAATCACAACCCTAACCCCAACCCCAACCCTAACCCTAACCCCAACCCCAACCCTAACCCCAATCACAACCCTAACCCTAACCCCAACCCTAACCCTAACCCTAACCCCAACCCTAACCCCAACCCTAATCCTAACCCTAACCCTAACCTTAACCCTAATCGAAACCCTAACCCTAACCCTAATCACAACCCTAACCCCAACCCCAACCCTAACCCTAACCCCAACCCAAACCCTAACCCCAATCACAACCCTAACCCTAATCACAACCCTAACCCTAACCCCAACCCTAACCCTAATCACAACCCTAACCCTAATCACAACCCTAACCCTAATCACAACCCTAACCCTAACCCGAATCACAACCCTAACCCTAACCCTAATCACAACCCTAACCCTAATCACAACCCTAACCCTAATCACAACCCTAACCCCAACCCCAACCCTAATCACAACCCTAACCCTAATCACAACCCTAACCCTAACCCTAATCACAACCCTAACCCTAATCACAACCCTAACCCTAACCACAACCCTAACCCTAACCCTAATCACAACCCTAACCCTAATCACAATCCTAACCCTAACCCCAACCCTAACCCTAACCACAACCCTAACCCTAATCACAACCCTAACCCTAATCACAACCCTAACCCTAATCACAACCCTAACCCTAATCACAACCCTAACCCTAACCCCAACCCTAACCCTAATCACAACCCTAACCCTAACCCTGATCACAACCCTAACCCTAATCACAACCCTAACCCTAATCACAACCCCAACCCTAACCCTAACCCTAACCCCAATCATAACCCTAATCACAACCCTAACCCTAACCCCAATCCTAACCCTAACCCCAACCCTAACCCTAACCCCAATCCTAACCCTAACCCTAATTACAACCCTAACCCTAACCCTAATCACAACCCTAACCCTAACCCTAATCACAACCCTAACCCTAATCACAACCCCAACCCTAACCCTAACCCCAATCATAACCCTAACCCTAATCACAACCCTAACCCTAATCATAACCCTAACCCTATTCACAACCCTAACCCTAACCCCAACCCTAACCCTAACCCTAATCACAACCCTAACCCTAATCCTAATCACAACCCTAACCCTAATCACAACCCTAACCCTAACCCTAATCACAACCCTAACCCTAATCACAACCCTAACCCTTATCACAACCCTAACCCTATCCCCAACCCTAATCACAACCCTAACCCTAATCCTAACCCTCAACCTAATCCTAACCCTAATCACAACCCTTACCCCAACCCTAATCACAACCCTAACCCCAACCCTAACCCTAACCCCAACCCTAATCATAACCCTAACCCTAATCACAACCTTAACCCTAACCCTAACCACAACCCTAACCCCAACCCTAACCCCAACCCTAATCACAACCCTAACCCTAATTGTAACTTACCCTAAAAACAACCCTAACCCTAACCCTAATCCTAACCCTAAGCCTAACAAAAACCCTAACCCTAACCCCAATCATAACCCTAACCCTAATCCCAACCCTAACCCTAACCACAACCTTAACCCTAACCCTAATCATAACCCTAACCCTGATCCAAACCCTAATCCTAATCATAACCTTAACCCTTATCACATCTGTAATCCTAACCCTAATCCTAACCCTAACCTTAACCCTAATCAAAACCTAACCCCAATCCTAACCCTAACCCTAATCATAACCCTAACCCTAATCAAAACCCTAACCCTAACCCTAATCCTAACCCTTATCTCAATCCTAACCGTAACCCTAATCACAACCCTAACCCGGATCACAACCCTAACCCTAACCGTAACCCTAATCATAACCCTAACCCTAATCCTAACCCTTACCCTAATCCTAATACTAACCCTAACCCTAACCCCAACCCTAACCCTTATCACAACCCTAACCCTAACCCTAACCCTAATCATAACCTTAACCCTAATCACAACCCTAACCCTAATCATAACCTTAACCCTTATCACAACTGTAATCCTAACCCTAATCCTAATCGAAATCCTAACCCGGATCACAACCCTAACCCTAACCCTAACCCTAATCGAAACCCTAACCCTAACCCAAATCCTAACCCTAACCCTAACCGTAATCACAACCCTAACCCTAATCATAACCCTAACCCTTATCCCAACCCTAACCATAACCCTAATCACAATCCTAACCCTGATCCTAACCCTAACCCTAATCACATCCTTAACCCGGATCACAACCCTAACCCTAACCCTAATCATAACCCTAACCCTAATCCTAAAGATCCTAAATTAAGAGCCGTTCAGGAGTCGAAAGCTCTTCTTTGGGAGCTGAGTTAAAAGAGACGGCTCTCTGAAAAGAGCCGAACTTCCCATCACTAAAGCACATGCTTACTACCATTTGCACTCTTCGTTTCCCTTGGAACTATTTGTATTGTAAAACGTATCAATGTAAATACTTCAGACCTGTACCATAGTGATAAACAGATAACACTTCAATTTGAATCAAGTAAATACCACTTGGATACTTTAAAACAAAGGGTCGTTTCATTCCTTGTGGACTCAACATGACAGCATTTATACTTTTCAAGTAATTGATCTTAAACGCTTTCAGAAAATTAACAGTAGCAAGACTCATATCCCTTCGAGCCACAGAATGGTATCATAAAAATGGTGTATTTGCTGTTTTGAAATGACAGCATAATTTTATAATTTATTAGAAATTTATTCAAATTGTTTCACAGACCCCCACACTATGGTTTGCGGACCCCCAGGGGTCCCAGGACCTCACTTTGAGAACAACTGAGCTAGAGTACGGTAATTGAGCTCTCAGCCTGCAGAGAAAGTTGTGAGGCACAGACCCCCAAGCTCTCTGCCCGACTCCACTGGTCACACTATAACTTAAATATAAGACTCTTTGAATCAATAGAGCACTCTACAAGGTTAATGTACCATAATACTAGACAATATACCCCCGTTTTCTGTGAATGCATGATTATGAAATAAAGGAGAAAAGATGTGAAAAAAGTTGCGCAGTGTCGCTGTCTTTTCCAGCACAGCGCACACTCAACTTTCAATGAATGGGGATGTGTTTTGTTAATCGGGTCAGGTCGCACACAGCCATGTTGGAATAATTTTCTAGGACTATATGTGATTTTCCAGGACATTTGACTTTTTCTCCCATTTTCCAGGTGTTTTCCAGTACTGGAAAACTGGTCAACTGTTTTCCAGGTTTTCCAGGACGCGTGGGAACCCTGACAGTATTATATATGTCTAGTATATAGGGATGCACTGATGTTCTGCCAGTTTGTTCTCAGCTGGTCCTTGCCCTTCTCAGTCTCTTTTGTTAGGGTTGGATGTGTCCCTCTGACAACACACTTGACCCCAGCCTGGGCCCCCAGTAAAATTGGTCTAGAACCGCCACTGAAATAAACTTGTGTTTTATTTCAATATTTGGTGATTGTGTATACAGATGATATCAGATTTATACTTTGTTTTCTGGTTGTTTGCTGCAAGATGTACTTTGTCACAATACTTGATCTTTTTTTCTCTCAGAGACACTGTGCAGATAAAGCAGTCTGTTTCTTTGTGTTCACGTTTGCAGCATCTGCTCCATCTCTGCCGGCTTATTGGTGAATGAGTAAACAAACAGTCACCAGATTTGTCTGTGTAACATTGATGACAAGTTTGGCTAACCCCCCCAGACGCTTGTTATCATCCATCTACTGTGAATTGTTGTAGAGCATTCATCCTCAGACCACTGGTGTGAGCAGTGCGTCTTACTTCCGTGTCTCAAGGCAAAAGTCCACAGAATAGCAGGCTAGCCTGTTTTTCTGCTGTGTTTGGATCTTAGTCAAAATAGAAGAAAGATAAGTTGATGTATTGGCTTTGTATCAGCAATATTTATGTTACAGACAAAACTTAGTCTGGTGGCACTTCTTTAATGCTTTTCAAAGCAATGCCTGATCATTTTTTTCTGTGGAGAGACTCCCCTCGTATTCACACAATGCTTTTATTCTGGAGTTGTGTCCAGGACAGCCATTTGGTGAATTAACTCACCTGCACAGTTCTTTGACAAACTTTTGTATTAAAAAAAGTTGTCATAAATCACGTTGGTAAGCTGTGCTAATTATCAAAAAACATTATGCTACGGGAAGTATTCGCTCTTGTGCGATCTCCCTTTCGTGCCTCTCCTGTCCACCCCTATCTCTGCTCAGCTGGTGTCTGTGTGTAAATTAAGCACCTGTTTTTAAACAAGATCGTTCCCTTGTGAGACCAACCCCTTAAACTGTTAAAACACCTCATAGCATCTCAAGCTCAAGGGACAGACAAGGGAGCTCAAAAACTCCAGGGAAGATACATGGTTGATACCTCTAATGAGACATGTGGATTTAAAGTTGGTTACATGTATTAATATGGCATGCATGCATGAGAGAGACAAGGGCAATCTAAACCTATGGCAGCATACATAGGGGCTGGTCTAAGCCTGAATCAGTCCAAAGTATAAGCTTCATAAAAAAGGAGAGTTTAAAGCCTACTCTGAAAAGTAGAGAGGGAATATGCTTCCCGGACCATTAATGGTATAGATGATTCCAATGTAGAGGGGCCACACAACTGAAGGCTTTAGTTCCCCTACTATTGAGGACTTTAGATACCACAAGCAGGCAGGCATTCTGGGAGCATTATTAGAGGTAATGGGGCACTTTAAATTCTTTAAAATAACTAACTAAAGGGAAGGAAGAAGGAAGAAGACAAAGGGAAAAAGGTGATTTCATCTTCAGTTCATTGGTTTTTAAAGGATTTGTCTACCTTGCAAATGTTTCATGTACATTATATCGTTTTTTCACAGCTCCACTAATAACCTGCTCTCTCTCAGTGAATTTACACTTACCCCATGTCTGTGACACCCTGCCTACCAGCCAATCACATATCATCAATCGACTCTGCTCACCTGTGTGCTTAGTTGCTATCCATCTGCATTAAAGCCAGCCCCTCCTGCTCACTCACTCATTGCCAGATTGTTCTTTGTAATTGTACTATTCCCTGTTAGCGACACTGTCTTCATTGTGGAAACCACTGATACTGCCTCAGCCCTCCTAACTGGACTACGAGTTCTGCCAATGTGTTCCCGTTTTCTGTCTCTCCCCTTGGCCTCTCTATATGCACCTGTGGTTTCCTGTGGCCCAAACACTCACCATGTCACCACAACCATCTCTGTCTGTACCTTCTGACTCTGGGACCTGCCACTACCCCTCTATGAACTTGTGTGTGCATATTACAATACTAATCTGATTCCTGATTTGGCTCATCCACCTTGAGCCCCACCACTGATCCAAGGGCTAAAACAGCTCTGAGCCTGGAGACCGAATCGAACCGTATTAAAACGTGTTTGTTTGAAGCTGGAAATATGGGCTGTCACAAATGGGGAGAGGATTATTTTGTCTGATAACTGATACATCTGTCTGTGTTTCATATCAAACTAAGAACAAAAATATAAATGTGTAATGTATAAGCATATTTTAGCGGAATAGCATTACTCCGATTCACAATGTGTTAAAACCACAGACTGTATAAAATATGGACATAGTATCCATGACGTCACCCTTCTGTTCCTGAGCACTGTTTTGAAGCCAATCAACGGCGGCAGCCGTATTGAAAATGCTTTAACTCAACCAGGCATAGTGTGACGTAAAGAGGCGGAGTTTGAGCCTCCTAGCCAACAGCTATGTGTTCCCGTCCGAGAGTCAAGTCAGTCATGTCCTTATCTGGGCGAAAACTCGTAATCTTAATATCTTCTGAACCGTAGCGTTAGAAAAATTCTCCCCTGTACAGTGTGTGCTGATAGAGAGATTAGCTACGTAAACCCAAGCTGTTTTTTGAACCAGGCTGTAAACATGTTTATTAATGCTGCAAAGATGGTCTTTTTTGAATTGGTGTCTATGTGGTTTTTGGTGTTTCTGCAGCCAGCCTCAAGCGGATTCTTGATGTATTGCAGTTTATAACACTTCAGCATGGGCTTCATAGTTTGAGACTGGAGGTTGCCGCTTGGTATTAACAAAATAAAAACGTTTTTTTAAATCATACAAACTCACTTGACAATCAACATAGGCATCTGACTTGAAGGAAATAGCCTGTTAGCAGCATGTGAGCTAAGCTGGAACACTGTCATGCAGCCTCTCCAAAATCCAAGGCATAGTATTCAAGGTAGATTTCGGACCAAAATACAATCGAGTAGGTTATCAGGTACATTGGAGTTTGTGGAGATTGACACAAGTAATCGAGTTCTTCTTGACTTACCTCCGTACACATACGTAAGTGGAAATTAGGCAGTAATTCAATTGTCATCTCAATATGCCGTATCTGAAAAAACAAAAATAAAATCAGATTAAATGCAATCATTTTGGTTAAACATCCATGCAATATTCATTAAACAAACCAAGCTCTCTAGCAAGGACTTAATTTGAGCAGCAATAGAAGCCAGGTCAGTCACTCAGTCGATTGAACACAATCACTTGATTTGATCCAATGCAAAAATCTTCAATTATTGAAGATGCGTTCTTATTAATTAAGAAGTATTAGTCTCATTTGATGTTATGGCTTAAGGTCATTAAATCAACTACTTTGTACAGGTATAGGGTTTCATTTTGAGATGTTTGGCAACGGTCTCAAAGGAGTTTTACTGTCAGCGGGGTCAAGTAAACATCCGTCCTCCAGCCTACAAACAAACATAAACACACACGCACACGCACACGCACACGCACACGCACACACACACACACACACACACACACACACACACACAAACAGAAAAACACTTGCATATTGGTGAGGCGTTAGTTTAGAACTGAGCAGATACATTTTCACTCACCTCTTCGTCTTCCATTGCATCCCTCAAGAGACTGAGGTTGTTTCACTGTTCTGGCAGTTTTGTCCTTTTAATAGATGTTCATTAAAATCAATTTGCTATGTTTTGATGTGTTTTTGTTGTCTGCATCCAACAAGCACAATTAAAATGTATTCAGTGACTCATTGCAATTGTCTCTGTGGACCTTAAAACGTGTCGGCCAAAAAAACTAATTAGTGTCAGATTTCCACTGTAGATTAATTTACTTTTGCCTTCTGCACACGCACAGAGACAGACTCTGGTCCCTCTAATGAGAACTGTCTAGGTCTGGAGGAGGAGAAAGGAGAGGAAGTACAGGTGGCAGCTCACTAATTATGTCCCCAGTGGATGACTACATTACCCAGGTTCCCCGGGCCTCTGACAGGTGGGTGGGTGGAATGGAGATAGACCATCACTGGGATGAATGGCAGTCTTAATGAATCATTTCTCCAGTGATGCCTTTAGGTAAGGGAGTGAGCCATTGTGTTCTATTGTTAATTACAACAGATCTTTCACCGGGATAATTCATTTCTAAAATATTAACACTGTAGAAATGCCATCTCTGGGAAGCTGGACAAGCAAACGTTTATTTGTAATTGTTTTAATTGTTCAACATTACCTTGGTAGTTCAGACATTAACCAGAAGGGCCAAACCTCTTATTTTTGTCTGTCCATATATTGGCCCCCTCATATGCTGCCATCAGAAGGCTAAGGTAGATTCAGTATCCATCTTGGTGAGAAATAAAGCTATTGGATATTACCAAAGCCTAAAAAATAGCCTTATTTAAGCATCATATGTATGTTGTCTTTGGTTCTCTATGATTTCTTTGATTAGAATAAATTAGATTAGAAATTCTTTATTGTCCCCAAGGGGCAATTTTGGTTGCAACAGCAGTCCTACGCACATCCTATACACACAAGCAATGCACATAATAACAAACACAAGTTCACACATTAATTTAAATACATCTCCATAAAACTCCCGTGGATGACATCATCTTTCCTGCACATTAGACCAAAGGTACCACAATCTGATGTAGAATGGCAAGGTCTTACAGTTTGTTCAAAAACCAAACAGCTGAGGACCCAAAGGATCTTAGATATCATTGTGATCCTGGACATGACTCCAGTTCAAGATACAAATGTGTTAACAAATTATGAAATGCCACGATTAAATAAGTACCTGCTACACTGAGTAATTCACACTGTCTGCAGTGTACTGTCTACTGTGTATATGGTGGGTGTTAATATCAAACCCTGAATAAGTCCATTGTCTACACTAAACAGCAGCCCTGCGGGCTCAAGTTATATCACATTTAAAGACAAAATCAATAAAACTCAAGAAAATAAGAGATCACATCTTCATCAGTTTTGAAGCACATCTGTAGCACAAAAATCACTGCTAACTCAGAGAACGCAGGTATGTAAATAGCAAAACATCAAGTCATCGTCTTATCAAAATCAGTGTTCTCCTGGATAGTTACCACATGCAGAAAAAAAGCCATTTAAGAAGTTTTTCTCAACTTAGCAGGATTCCTTGGGACCTTTGATTCAAGCACACAGTCTAACCCCATCCATATAATTAAATCAAGCACTCTAGATTCTGCATAGAAATCCAGAGTTTGATTGGATGCTGTCTCTAAGACTATCTCTATTCTTACTTCTGAAGATGCCAGCTACTCTATAACGAGCAGGCATTTGCTTTAACAAAAACATGACCCTTGGAAAAAAAAGCTAGCTTGACTTCCCCATGATAATCCACTAAAGTAGGTGCCAGTAGTGTATATGGTGTTGAGACAATTAAAAATGGGTAAGCTAACTAGCTCACTAACTCTTGGTAAGTTAGGCTCCTTAGCTTGCTAGCTTAAACTTTTGAGTAGATTTGGAGTTTAACAGCCCAATGTGTCCTCTCACACAAAGTTGACAGCATATCCCTTCAAAAGATGCTCAGGCACTTTGAACCTATGATTTTAAGGTTTAATACATATTCCAAAACCAAAATAAGACCTGGTTAGAATAGGAAAAACCATTAGTTGGAGTTAAAGCTAGCTTCCACAACTAATTCTAAGTTAGCAGTAGCTTTTTCTGCCAGCTGAATGGACTCCTGGATGTTTCACTTTACTGCTTTTCTTCACTCAATACGTATAAGAGATCGATAGGAAGTATTTTCTGCATCCTTCAGGATTAAAGCATGTTTTATCCAAACAGGAATTAAATAGTACAAATCATAGCTTGACGATAAACTCAGTTAGAGACAAGTCAGCTCCCAGATGTAAGTCAGCACCAACCCAGAGACTAGGTTTTACTAAGAAAATGTTGAGTTTTATCTTTTTTGATAGAATAAAAAGTATATTTTGATATATATTTGGTTATAGTAGATGTATTCCCTTTCCTCATCACAGGACCCTCTTCATGTTTGAGTAAACAGTACTTGTCATGTTGAAATGGTCACGGGAGCAGGACCGAAGCTTCCTTGGCAGTGATTTGTGTGGAGGGAGTCAGGTCCCATCTGTTCCCTGTCCACGGGGGATGTTGGGTTAGCCAGCCAGTCCCCACCACCACCATCACCACCACCACCACCACCACACTCCCACTCCAATCTCCACTTCTCTTTAACACCCAGAGAGCGGATAATGAGAACAGGGAGATGGTGCACCAGAAATCACCAGACAGCATGCATGTTGGAGCTCCCGCCTAATCCCGTCTCACTCCTTTACCCTCTGTCATATGGACTCAACTGGCCTAAACTGGTCATATGTGACAAACCTGTATTCTCATAATGCAGCTGTTTGACATACATGTGTTGCAGTGAATGCTGCTGATGGATGTAGCCTTTAAATCCACTTACACTAAGGGGTCAAATAATGTTCTGTAATATGTAATTGATTGCTGTGGTTTAAGTTTATTTCTGCCTTTAATTTCAATACTGAAAATTGTTCCCTAATTGAACTAGCATTTACTTCTTAAATGTAGGGGCAACAGACATGTGGGGAAAGGATAACTGAGGCCTTCTTTAGACGATAACAGACACATAAAGAACTGAAAAGTCTTTCCTTTGCATTTAAAAAAATCTTTGTATGTATGCCAGATTAGTGATTGGGGATATAAGTTTGAAATGCACTGACAACTACATGCCTGTGCTTAAAGGTGTCTTTGAATAGCAAAGCAAATCTACACTTTGTTGAAGAAGCATTACAAACTCAAGGTCTGCAACACAAACACAGCTCAGGAGTCTGCCATTGTTGTTGTCATCTTAATCTTGTGTGGCTGTTTGACTGGGAACATAATACTCATGTGCGAATGGGGCTGTGATGTCATCGTTGTCAGAGGATTCCTGTGCTGCGAATTTACTCAATCACTTGTTTCTCCCCTGAGATCAATATGTACAAGGCTGAATTTTGGCTAAAAGGTCAAAACCATTTTTGTCGTGCCCCTCCCAGATGACGTCTTTGCGTTACTGCGCGTCCAGATGTTCCAGTCACTGTCCGATCTCTACTATGTGACAGATGAGCTTTGGTGTCTCGCTCTCGGCTCAGCTGGCTTGTAACACTAAGGCACACACACGCACGCATGCATGCATGCACGCATCCACAGGTTTAGAAAAAGATGAAAAAGTCCTGATCCTGAGCTCCCTTGTAAATTAAATTCCACTCTCTCAGCCCTTCCAGTTGTCTCACACAGGGGTGGAGCCAGACTTTTGTGACAGGGGTGGCCAACTGGGGCATAGACTTTATCAGGGGTGAGCATTAAAGGTGACATATCATGCAAAATCGACTTTTTAATGGTTCTCTACCTGAAATATGTTTCCCTGGCATGTCTGCAAACCCACCGAGAATGAAAAAAATCCATTCTGCCCCTGTTTTGATTTCTCCACCTTTCAGTAAATGTGTGTGAAACGAGCCGTTTCAGTTTTCAGGGTTTTTCATACGTCATAACGCCATCCGGTCTGTAACGGAAGTCAGAGCTCAGAGCTTGTTCAGCCCATAGACTGTATAAAATACAACTCAACTCCTCCTCTGTTTTTCATTACCTGCACACGTGTGTGCTAACAAGGAGCTTAGGAGGGAGGCATGCTAGTTGTAGGCTGTCTTAATAAACACAAAGGTCGGTTTTACTCCCCACGTCTGCAGATTTGAAGATCTAGTGGATGATTTTTAGTTTTCATGGAAAAGTGCTAGTGCTAGTTAGCATAGCCACATAGCTACATGTTAGTAGCTGTAGCCGTGTACCAAGACACACGTCGACATACTGACAAATAAAACAACAAGAAACACAAAATTGGTGACCAATCCTTCAGAAAGGTCCTGCTGCCTTTGTGGCAGAGGTCGGTTTTACTCCCCATGTCTGCAGATTTGAAGATCTAGTGGATGATTTTTATTTATCATGGATAAGTGCTAGCGCTAGTTAGCATAGCCACATAGCTACATGTTTGTAGCTGTGTACCAAGACACACGTCGACATACTGATAAATAAAACAACAAGAAACACTAAATCTGTGACCAATGGTTCAGAAAGGTCCTGCTACAGGCGCCTCTCCGTCAGGATCTGATTCTGGATCAGATTCAGAGGGTTGAAGTAACGTGATCTCTGAGCAGCCGTGTATATTCAGCCAACATGTAAACATTAGATCAACGTGCCGGAGAGCCGAGGCACATCCACTTCCTGAGGGGGCGTGGTCAGAGAGAAAACAGACTGTTTTGAGGAGGGCTGAAGAAGAGGACTTTTCAGGCATGCCAAAATCTGATTTCAAAGTGTTTTTTTGAGCATAAACTTTAAAGACATGTTTTGGGGACCTCTTAGACCAATATATATTGATGAAAAAAGTGTGATATGTCACCTTTAAGCAGTGTCTTGATTGTTGAACAATCTTTTTTTTTTTACAGTTTTTATTAAGAAACTTAATGTGTTGTGAATCTGCCAGCACTATTTAAAGTACAAACATTTAGTCAGTGAAATTTTTAGTATTTAGTATTATTTTTTTATATATATATGTCTTGTATCCTTATTCTTTTCTTTCTATTCAACTCAACTCAACTTTATTTATATAGCACTTTTCATACATAAAAACATGCAGCCCAAAGTGCTTCACAGAATAACAGAGAGACAGAAAACAACAGCAATGGTAAAATTATAAAAGGCATGATTATAAATGGGATACTTAAAAATCAAATCAATACAGTAAAATTAATAAAATAAGTAACAGTGGAAAGAAATGTTAAAAATAAGGTAGCGTTAACAAGATCAGATGAATACAAGAAATAAAATAGATAAATAAATAATAAAATAGAATAAATAAATGTTAAAGCAATGATTAAAATAATAATTAGAATAATAATGCAGTCCGGGGCTAAAAATAAATCACTCCAAATTAAAAGCTAGGTGGATAACTTTATTAAAAGGGTAAGTCTTAAGTTTACTTTTAAAAATGTATCAGAGAACTTTGTGAATTATGCAAATATGTTAGTGTGAAATTTGTGTGAATATTTCTCTTCAAGTGCGAAAAGTGCTTAGGATTAATTAATTCACACTCCTTCAGTTTTTCACCATACTTCATTTATTTTACCTCTACATCCCTCTGGTTATAACACACACCTAAATGTATCACCGGCTTCCTCAACTAGACACACTACACACACAGTATTGACTGTAAATACGTCCACAGACCAGAGGAGCAGTGGAAACAACGGAGAGATGGAGGAGTGTGGCTTTGAGTCACTCTCCACCTCCAGTGCCTCTGTCCTGCTGCTTCTTCGTACCTGATGGGGACACCTGGCTGTTTGATGTGTGTGACAGCGGTACAGCGAACACCAAACCCTGCAGTTCTGATCTGGTTTAATCACAGACCCACCACCGTGCCTTCCCATAGATCTGCATCCTGTCACCTGCAGAAGAAAAGGTCAGTCCAGGTAACATCACAGGTACCATCCTTAACAAACATGGCTGCAGAGACACTACACCCACTTTCCCACCAGTGTGTGTTTTAAATCCACGCCTTCACACAGAGATGAACACTGCAAGCTTCAAGCCAAGAGGAAGCAGAGACCAAGTTCTCCCAGTGGTGATGTGAAGAACAAACTGAGCCGGGCACATCTATTGTTTGGTAGGGTTGTTACTGCCTGAAAGCAGAACATTACATGGACACATAGAAACTGTACTCAATACAGAGAAGTTTTATACCTACGCACAATAGATACCAGTGTTAATTCTGGCGGCTATTTTAGATTTAGTCTTTGTCTTAGTCTTTAGACAAAAATGCCTGTTAGTTTTAGTCACATTTTAGTCTTTTCAGCCCTTTATAGTTGTAGTCTAGTTTTAAAAACTCAAAACATTTTAGTCTTTGATTTTTGCCAAAACATCTTCACTCTTTAAATAATTCATGTAGTCAATCAAATATCAGTATCAGGGTTATACCAAGTGTTAAAATCCTCAACATTTCACTCCTTTAACACTTTTGCTTGTCTAATATCTTAAGTTAAATAATTCCGCCTGTCCCTGCTAAAATGTCAAAAGAAAACATTCTTGATGTGACCACTGTGACTGTATTTTGATTCTCTTGACTCACAGAAAAATGCCATGAAAGGACTGTATTACACTTTTGCGACAGTCCTTCAATGTACCTGCAGTGACGGGCGCACTTGACAGACAGACAGTCAGTTCATGGCACTCTGAAATGCATCTGCATCTTTGATGAGTAAGAGTTGATCAAAACTTACTAAATGTGTCTGATGTATCACGACACTGGATTAAATCAAGCTGTAGACGGGAGCTTTTTACGGTAATGGCGGCAAAAACGGCAAACATCAAATATTAAACAGAGGTCCCCCGGTTGTGTCTTTGTTACTAACGCACACCGGGGGGTAAAAATCATCAATGAAGACGAGACAGATGCATGGAGGCAGGGAGAGCTGGTTCATGAAGCACACCTGCTGCAGGTAGGTGACAAAGCTAACACTGAACACCTCAGATAATAACTCAGCCTGTAACAGGAATAAATCACTTTTATCTTTAAATTATAAGATTAGACGCACAGCGGGGGAAAACATGGATTTTGAATGTCCGACAGTCGGCCACTAATGTTTTTCAACAAAATCAAAACATATTTTCATCAGAGTTTTTGTTATCAGTGATGCCCTTTAGCACGTCATAGTCTCGTTTTCATCCTGAAAAAATTAGTCGTTGACGAAAGTTTATCGTCATAATTTCGTTAAGGAAATTAACACTGATAGGTACAGAGCAGCAAAGTGGTCCCTGTTTTCACTGTTTGATGTACAACCAGTGTTATATAGTTTGTATAGTTTGTACTAAAATTCCATACATTCTCTTTGTCCTCGTGTTTGGCTGATGCTCATGTATGACTGATGTTTAACGTTTAACATCTTCAAACCAGACGTGATCCCAAATCAGGCGCCATTCAACACAATACAACAACACGAACCTTACACTCAGTTATGAGAAACACCACTTGAGCAGAGTTTTAATTTAACACAGCTTTTGATCTTTTCTCTGATGTGATGTAATTATTGGTAATTCTACCCCATTGTCCTTTTGTGTTACCATTAAGAGTCCTACTAAGCAGATAAAATAGGACAGTTGTTGCCCTTATCAAGAGGGTAATTGTGTTGTAATCCACTTACTATTGTTAAACTAATGAGATAGTCTTTCTTTCTTTCACCTTTTTTTCAACAAAAGAACTCGATGTTGAGCCTTTTGACTCCACTGCGATGTTACAACGATCCCGACAACAACAGGAAAATGTTTGGTTTCTCCATCACAGTTTGTGTAGCTTGATTGAAAAGAGTTAAAATACAAATGAAATATATTTTTATTCCCAAAACGCAACTCAAAGTCAAAGGAAGCATGTTGGGGGAGCTATGAAAGAGGCTTGCTAAAGTTTGTATGTTAACCATGACCTATTAGAGACACTAAAATATGCTGTACAAATGTCCATACAAAGGTTAAAAGCAGCAATGGACACTGTTCTTATCTCCAACAGAGATCACAAAATACAGTGATAGGCTTAAAACAAAAAATAATATTCAATCTAGCAGTTCCAATTAAATGCAAGCTGCTCCATACTTGAATATTTTGTTATCATCATTCCAACTTTAAACCCCCTTAGTTTTGCATGTAGACTGTGTCAAACATTGATGTAGTTTCTGTGATGTCCCCCTTTGGTTTCTGAGGAGGCATTATGAAGCCCATTGATGGTGGTAACAATATTGAAGTCTGACTCGACCTAAGGTGGAGCCAAGGCAGGCCTTCAGTCCTCTGGCAAACCTCTACAATGTGCTCTGTGTTCATTCAACTCACTGCGCCCTTAATTATGCAAATTCATGATTTACTCTTAGCCTGGATATAAAGTTGTCATGAGTAAAGAGATGACATTTTTTTGTACCAGTCTGCAAACAGGTTCAGTTCTGCTGTCAAAATTAACAGTTGACATGGATGTTACTGGGATTCCCTGGTCTTTGCAGCCAGCCTCAAATGGACACCAAAGGAACTGCAGTTTTTTTACACTTTCTCATCTTTTTCATCAGGTTCATTTTTCGGCATTGACAGTTGCCGCTTGAAAGTGGAAGTCTGGTGAAAGCCAGTGAAGACATGGTTCAATATGGGAGTTCAGTAGGCTAATTTTTGCTGTGTTGTAACAAGGTTTGAAAGTGCGAGAGACTTGTGACTATTTTTCATTTCAGGCAACACTTTCCAAGTGTTTTCTCAGAGATGTGTGATGCATGCCCTCATTACTGATGTTAATGTTTGAACACTAATACCAGCCTGGCCCTGAGTGAGACAACATCCATATAATAAGGGTTTGATGAAACACCTAAGGTCACTAAACCCCGGACTACCAAATATGAATGGCATTACTTTTGAAACACATTCCCACGCAAAAAAACAATATTGTACAACATATTAGGAAATAATTAACATTTTAGGATTCAAAGGTATTACAAAAAGAAGCAGATGAGAGAACAATGGTAGCTCTGGGCTCTCTGCGGACAGAACTAAAAACTGGATGAAGAGTCTCCTGTATACAGGTTTCACAGAACCTTTTCACAATGGAGAGGGGTCAGAGCTTTAGGAGCTGAGAAAATAGAACACCTTCAATAAAAAATTCAATTTTCCTGTGCTCACAGGATCATTTCTCACATAGATATGGGGCCAAGCTGTTAAGCTGGGTCACATGAAATCTGGCTCACACCAAAAGAGTTTTAAAATCTTAACAGATGCGGACAATGTGGACATAGCCTGTTGTGGCCATGGCTGTGTTTGTGGTTCTTCCCTCTTCAGTCTGCTTGCTTCCTGATTGGCTGTTGTTCTGTTCCAGGTGATTATCCACAGAGTGTGTGCATGGCTGTCCCCCAACACAACAGGATATCTGATTGAAATAGTGAACATGTTTGATATATAAGATTTGAATGAGTGGGGCGCTGGTAGCCTGGCGGTCTAAGCGCCCCACATACAGGTGCTACAGTCCTCGTAGCCATTCCCGGCTGCGACCATTTCCTGCATGTCTTCCCCTGCTCTCTTCTCCCCACATTTCCTGTCTCTCTTCAGCTGTCCTAGTGAATAAAGGCAAAAAAACCCCCAAAATATAACGTAGAAAAAAACAAAACATTTGAATGAGTGCTGTCCTGATATACTTCTGAGCATTAAGGGGAAGTTAAATCACTCTTAACACACTTTAAACCCCAAGAAAATATTGCAAGATATTAGTCTTATATTTCAAACTTGCATAGCTCTAAACAGCTCTTAAAGAGACAGTCAATATTGATATGATAAGCTCTGTTAAGCCTTCTTTGCTTTAAACAAACAGAATTCAAAAGCATATTAAAGTTATAAAAATGTGTTGTACAAATTCATAATGAACACAACATGTGAACAAACATATTTGCTGCATATTAAAGTCATAAGATGTGTTTTATTGCCATCAAACAGCCAAGCTTATCGATGTCTGCTTGCTGATCTCCACGGAGGTCTGTTTAATGATCTCTCTCCTTGCCATGAGCCGTCTGTCAAAATTCAATTAATTTGTCAGAGGTTATTCGCCTGTCAGTGCTCCGCATTTTAATAACGCTGGAGAGCTTTGATAAGACTTCGCTTTAATTGACAGCGAGCAGGCGATAAAGCAGGCTTTATTTATTTCCTCGTCTTATTTTCATCTCTAACAGTGGAGGATTCTCGATTGCAGATTGATCTGTGAATAAAGGATGCATATTTCGTGCCCTGAAACATAGATGGAGCATTTTCACCAAGTGCTCTTGTTTGAGATTTTCAAACAGGACAGTGACATCCCAACCCTGGGACAAGTCTTCCTTTGTATTTGCCGTCTCAGTCACGCTTGTATTCTGAACTGACACGTCTCTTTTCCATCAAAGAGGCACATCTGGGCCTCCTGCAGCTGGACTCAAATGTCACCCTGAGCCCCCTACAGAGTGATGCCAGCCCTGTGTCGGTTTACACCACTACATATTGAAGCATCTAGGTGTCATTCTTACGTTGTTGCCCACTGGGATACCCTTGTTGTCCCCTTCAGAGGATTGTTTTCTAACAGTTAAACAGGAAACCATGAGTCAAACAATAGAGATTAGCTGTGTCCAAAATGACCCACTCACTGTACAGCACTCTATAAAGGGATTTGTCATTTTGTACTGTGAGTTAGAATGAATGAACTATAGACTTTATGTATTGAGTGGAGATGCTGACAGTTCATCTCAGCCACAATAAAACGCAACTCTGGAGCAAACTACACAGTGATGTCTTCTGATGTGCCCCAAATCAGACGGCGTTATAGGTGCACAGAACGTGTGACTGCTGCAAGATTCTGAACTTACCTGTGGATAGAAATAGGAAGGTTGATATATCATTTGAAAATTGGAATATTAATGACAAAAAATGACTTGGTATACTGTTGACGGCAAGTAAAAAAGCCATAACAAGAAAATGGTTAAAAACAGAACCTCCCAAAGTTGAGGAGTGGATTGATATTGTGTACAAGATTTACATTATGGAAAAAACTGTCTTTGTCCCTCAGAGTGCAACATGGAAAGTTTTACCGGATTTGGACAAAATGGACTGAGTATGTGAAACCGCTAAGATCTGGTTTCGTTTAAAGCTATCTGTATTTTGCGAGAGCCCGCTCTCTTCGGCTACTCTTAACTTTGCTTTATTTTTGAAAATCACAAGAGGAAGCTCCCCTGTTCTTTTGTTTATATGTTATTGCAATAGAATGGTTTAAGAAAAAAATACCTTGGAAAGGCAACATGGACTAAAAACAGTCGGACTACTGTATTTACGATCACCTTTCCCAATTCGCAGAGAAGGTGGTGATTATACGATGGAAAATATTTTAAGCGGACTAAAGAAAGACTGTGATACTGAGGTGTTAAATGCCAAAGAAATTGTATTGTATATTTTGCCATTCCATATAAAAATAAAATAAAAAATAAATAAATACAAAGGTTCCCCGGAGTGTAAGCCTGTCTTTATTCCCTCGTAAAGGCCATGATCCCGATCACAACAAGGGGCACGGCTGCAAGTTAAAGGATTTCCTGTAATTTAGGATGGATAATCATAATCAAATATCCGATTGAAATGTAGAATTTAACACGGTTAAGCACGGCAGGCATGATGCACGGCAACAGTGTCTGATGTGCGAAAGTGGGAAGTGATGTGGTTTGCTTTTTTTCCTAACAAATTTGCAACTTCACAAACTCAACTATCTGCTACTTTATTTTCACAAAGTTGTGAGTTTGATCTTGGAAAATTACTCCTTTTATTTTTAATTTTTTAAATGGCTCTAGTACGCTGTCGTAGAAATGTGAAATCATGTGTAATTGTTGCAATTATAATTTTTTATTTTTGTATGACAAATAGAGAATTTGTTAAAGTTTGATATTTAGGTTGTATTTGTGTTAATGCAAATGCATTATAAGTAGTTTTATTTTTAAGTAAGCGCTTTTATTTTGAAATGACATGTTAGTGAAGCGGTTCTGATATGCATGCTTCACAGCACAGGAGCACGGAGCATGAACAAGGGTGAATATCGTTACCTCCTGTATATAGCATGCAGCCAACGTGTTTTCACGGTGTATTTGCAAACAAAGCTGCATATAAATCCGTAGAAGGTGTGGTGGGAAAAATACAGACATGATAGTATGTTGTTCTTGCTTTGATCAGAAGCTAGAAACATTCACACATACCAAACCTTCTGTGATTTGCATATTGTTATCTGTTCCCATGGCTGAGGAGCAGACCATAAGGTGAGAAGTCAGGAAGGTGACCAGGAAGCAAGAGGTGATAAGAAACTCTCTTTGTCTTACAGTTCTTTGAAGATGCTCAATGATGTGTTAATATTATTCTCTGAAGAGAATAAGTATTGTGTTGTATCTTCACTCTGGGTCAGTTGAGCAGACCTTGTCTCGGTTGTTAGATCACTCTGCCATCTGACCGCTTTGCAAAGCTTACTGAAGGCCGGAATAAAGCTCACAAAGACAAACCATTGTTGTTTGAGTCTATCATTTCCAGATTTCCGCCACTAAAGAAAGCCACTTGTGTCTGTTGTGCTTCGAGGGAATTACATCATGATTGACAACTCTGTTGACAAATTCAGTTTTCATGCCATTCTTTATTAGATTAGCAGAGTGGAGGAGGAATGACGAGAGAAAACGAAGCAAACACGAACACAAGAGTCATTGAACTTTCCATAAACATAAGTGTTTGTTTTAAACCAACACAACTGTCTCTCCTGCTGTGGAGTTTACCGCCCTGAGGGATCTTTGAAGTTGTATCAGTAAGTTAAATGTGTGTTTTCATTGAGCACACCACTTTGCATACTGAGGCACCCGTTACACAGCATTATGCATCTAAGCACAGGAAAACTATGTTTATTGTTTTTACATTTTGACTGGATGTTTGCACACACCCCAACTTGTAGACGTGAGTGTATGTTTAGCTGACCATTACCGCCTGATAACTAAAGACATTTAATGGCTTAATGTCACGGAGGGTGCCTGTTTATGTGGCATAACCATCATCTTTTATTTTGTGAATAATGTTTTGATCTATTAATATGAATTAATATTTTCCCTGCCTCATTAAAGTTACTAACCATAGACCTTTCTGGAGTCCCTGAGCTCACTTGTCCCCTAGGTTCCTCTGTGTCACTGCTGTAGACAGCCTGCTGCTGTGGACGGCAGCTGCTACAACTACTATCCGTCTCACCACTATCATCTGTCTCTCTTCATCTCCCTCGATCCCTCTTTCCAACCCCAACTCGGTCGAGGGAGATGGCTGTCTAACATGAGTCTGGTTCTGCTCGATGTTTCTGCCTGTTAAAAGGAAGTTTGTCCTTACCGCTGTAACTTGCAAAATACTGCAAAGTGCTCTGCTCTTGGTGGATTAAGATGAGATCAGACTGAGTCTTATCCTGTCTTGATGTTGGGTCTTTGTTAATAATATAACAAAGAGTACGGTCTAGACCTGCTATGTATGTAAAGCATCTTGAGATAACATTTGTTGTGATTTGGCGCTATATAAAGATTGATTGATTGATTATTTGGTTGATTGATGGATGGATGGATGGATGGATGGATTGATTGATTGACGTAAGATGGATGACATGACAGACCCCTTAAAAGTGAATTCATTGTATCGAACTTCAGAGAAAGTCAGTGAGTTATTTGAGTTGTTGGTTGAGCTGTTTTGTTAAAATATCAAACTTTAAGAAAAGCTTTCTGTCAATAGCCACTTAGCAGCAGAGGAACAAACATCGCCCAGACACTGTGGATTGGGGTGAAGCACTTCTGAGAACACATCCGTCTTTCCTTTCAGTCACAGCAGTCGTCAGCAGTTCATGTTGCCCATTTCTCTTAAGCTCTGTAAAGCTGGTCAACATGAAGCACTTCTACAGCCCGAAGGAAATAGAGCTACGTGCTCTTGAGCAACAAAGGTGAATGGCTTAGGATAAAAATACACACAAGCCTTTCGATCCCCTCAATGTTTCACTCACCTTTGCTCTCTGTCTTTCTTCCCGCCCACAGAGGCTTGATTGAGTAGAACTTAGAGCAGCCTTGACAGGTTAAGTAGGGCACTGGACGCGGGTCCATGCAGGTCCCGACCTGATGCTAGCCCTTATTACCAGATACATCTGTCTGAAGACTTTGCTTTAAAGGCCGATAAGTCAAGTTGTCAGGAGCACTTTCCCTGGGTATAGAGTCACATTTTGTACAAGGGAGATCTGCAGCGTCTCCAAATGGGTTTTCAGCTAAACTGCTTGTTCTTCTTTGTTCAAATCAAGTCTGGCATGTTTGCTTCTTTAATGCAGTATTTTTAGATTCATGATAATTTATCATATTATGAAATCCCACGCAGGGCTTTGGTGTTTCCTCTGGGCTTATCATTTAATAATTTGATGCAGGAGACTCTTGTCTTGTTTGGACGTTATTGTATAAAACCATGAAAACAAAAAGAGCACTGAAGGATATGGAAACTTCCTTCAGTTTTGTAACTTGGAATTCATTATTTTAAAGTAATATCTTATAATAACATTAAGCCACTATTCAGATGAGATGAACAACTGGTTCTTTTTATTGACTGTTCTTGTTCAGATCTCTACTGGTATTCAACTGGTGACCTAATGAGAACTAAAATAAAAAGTAAGATGAAGAAAGAATAAGATGTCAATTTATTTTTCATGAAAATAAGAACTACAAAGCTCAGTTAGAAAGCCAGCACCACTGATGGTTTTGGGATACATTAGTGCCCATAGCATGGTTAGCTTTCACACCTGGGGAGGCACCATTAACCCTTTATGGGGCGAGGAACCATATTTGGTAACTTCCACTCACACCCAAAATGGCACCCCCCCTACTTCACAGTGAGGTTGAGAGGCATGTGATTTGCACCCAGCCAATCAGCAAAAATCCTTTCTACGTCACAGAATGCCCCAACGTGGAATTTGACCAATCAGCAGAGTCCTGGAACACATCAAACTTCCTTTTTACTCTGAAGTTGGAAAAAGACGCTTTATCGGCTCCGCCCACTTCAGTAAATAAGGTGCAACATCAAACCAAACCATGGTAAGTTGACAAAAATCAAGCATTTCATGCTAAAGTAGTTGTACTAAGTGATGACATGTGTGTGGTTTGTGGAGAATTTGGTGAAATAAGTTATGGCATGAAAAATGTAGGCATCATATTTGATCATACGCCCTGTTCAAGTAATAACTAGAGTTAGTATGATAACATTCAGTGATGCCAGTTCCTTGAGTTTAAAGCCATTTTGCAATAAATTCCAGGCTGAGGGTGCAGAATACCTAAAAGCCCTTTCCCCAATTTCTGTATGAGCTTTTGGGACAGCAAGCATTAAAAAGTCCTGGGAACGCAGTGAGTACTGTCCTGCACTTTTCTGTGTGATAAAGACACAGAGGTAGTGTGGCAGCAGACCAAGAATAGGCTTATAAATGACAATGTACCAATGTACCAATCTACGGGTCACCAGAGATGGCCAACCAACCCGCGAGTACAACTCACAACGGTGAGTCAGAGCTTTACAATTGGTAATGAACCTCAAGGAAGCATGGTAGGCTGCATCAATCTTGTGAAGACACTGAGCAGTGGTGTGCATGTACATTTATATTTATACATATGTGCAGGTGCAACATATGCTGCACCATTGCACACATCCAGACAACACCTTTTTCAGAGAAGTCCTTGCATACAGCACATATTACAACAGCATGGCTCCGTAGTAGTAGAGTCCAGGTGTTACACTGGCCAACTTGTCACCCATTGAAAACACATGGCCCATGAAAAAAAGTACGACAAAGGAGACCTCAAACTGTTGAGAGGCTGAAAATCAATATCAGGAAAGATTGGGACAACGGTCCAATGTTTACAGACTGTTGTTAGAGGAAGAGGAGATGCAACACAACAGGGTTTTTTGACCTTCATGGCCACCGTATGACTGAGTATATGCCCTTTTAATCGATCCCTGACACAAGCGCAAACATCAGACGGTAAGAAAAATTGCACAAAATGCTTTCATTAGTTTTAACTAATCTGCTGAGAAAATTAAATCATCCTTGAGATGCAGTTGAAGCTCAAAACAAATGATTGTATCCTTGCAAATTAAGATGAATTACCCATGAGTTATCTGCATATTAGTCATTAGTAAACTCTCCTAAGTAGCCATGATGGTAATAAAAAGAAGCTCTGGGTCTCACGAGGGATAAAAGCATTCAAGAAGACTTGAAAATGGAGGATTAAAAGAGACAGGTGTTGGAGATGTGTGCATTTGGGGGCAGTTGTCTCTGTTGGACAAGACTTTATCTAAGGCCAGAGTAAATGCCAAGAGGAGCCTAATTAAGCCGCTGGCTGACTGTGAAGAAAGTTTAGTGGTCAAGCCATTATAATTTCACCTTTCACTTCATCTCCTCCCTGGAGAGGGAGCAGGCCTGTAATCATTAACCAAATGTTATGGATGAGTCCTTGAGGAGATCCTCCGCCATGTTAGAGTGTGCATCAGTCATGTATTGACTGAGTTTGTGCAAAGATGGGAGGCTCCCGCGTGTGAGTGGAATATCAGAAGGTTTGGGCCAAACACATTATGTAGTATAATTTATAGAAGAATAAAGTGTCACTGGGATCAAAAGTGGAGCATATCTCTCTCACTAACTGTACTAAAAAAAAGACAGCAGGACAGCTGTCTGGTATTTTGCAAAGAATTGCAAGATGGGACAAAATCATTAAGCTGTGGGAAATATAAATAAACAGGATAATACTTGTCTGACTCAGCAAATTACCTCTGTTAACTTTTCAGTACAACCAGCTGTCATTGTTCAGAACTCCTGAATATAGATTTGTTTCATGTAAATCAGCATCAGGTTGTTCTTGTTAAATGTCATTACCCTTCCAGTATTATAAATAATAATAATAATAATGTATAAAACAATATGTGGGTCTGCAGAAGTCTTAACATTACAACAGTGTCAGCTTATGTTATTGATCCATGTTATAATTAACAGGAGATTACTTTAGATTTGGTGTCATTTCAGGTCCCTCCAAATGAAGTGGCGAAATATGTCAATCATTGAGCAACATTTTTTAAAAGGTACAGTAGAAATGGGATTTTTTTTGCGTTATCTTGTAGCCATTCTCTCGACTGAAACCTGCCTGTGCTCACTCCTCCCGTTGGTGAGCTACGGATGGCCTTAAAGGACAAGAAGCTTCTGTGATGCGTGCTAAGTATTATCCTGTATTTGGCGGTTCTGCTAAATGCTGCTAATTTCTGTACACTGTACCTTTAAGAATTTTCTTATTCCAATATCAACATGGCACTATAGTTCATCCTGTAGAAATCAATATTAAAGCATTTTCTTTTCAAACACTATCATGATAACGTAAGGAATAGTTTAAGAGAAGACATTGTATACTTAGGTTAGTGGACCTGTGACATCATTACAGGGTCCAATATTTCTCTTACCCATGGAAAGCCAATTATGCACTTTCTGAATTGTCAGATGGAGCTTAATAGCCAATCAAGACACAAGCAGACAAAAGAAGGAAACACATTGAGCCATTGAGACAATAGTAAACAGGGACATTAAAATTAGATGGACGTCAGACCTACTTGTTTTGTTGCAGCGACCTGAATGTTTATAAAATGTGACCTGGAATACATACCAACCAAAATGACAAAGAGAGGAGTTGGACATAAGTTGCAGCCATAATTGATGTGCAAGGTAGCTAAGCAGTTAGCAACATTTAGCTTTCAATCAATCTTTATTTGTATAGCGCCAAATCACAACAAACATTATCTCAAGACGCTTTTACAAATATAGGAGGTCTGGACCACTCTATGTCAAATTATTGTAACCAAGCTAGGGCTGGAAAGGGATTTCTGGGATTAGAAGATAAAATACCAACAACGCCACCTTGGGACTTTCACCCAAAGAGTTTTAACAATATACTTATTTTTTAGTTACCGACCCTTTAACAGAGGGTTTCCCCTTTAACAATACGCAGGTGAGTTCACAAATGAATACAAAGGCATGGTTTAGGAAAATATATACACGATCTTTATTTAACTGGCAGAAAAATAGTTTTAAAACACAATTATTATTATTACTTCAACATGAACCACATACTAGAAATCAGTGTTGGGACACCGCTAACTGCAGCCAGGTTATAAGTATCGGGCTTATGAACACGGCACACTCACTACAACAACACACATCTAGTTGATAAATTAGACGATGCAAAGAACATGAAAAAGCCTGACACAATAAACTGTAGCTACAGCCACGGCTGCTTACCCAGCCTGGACGGGGATACTTTAACACTGTTACTGAGTAGAGTCTTTAAATCACACTGTTACTGAGCAGAGTCTTTAACTCACACTGTTACTGAGCAGAGTCTTTAACTCACACTGTTACGGAGCAGAGCCTGTAACTCAAGGCAAAAAGAACAAAACAAAGACAAGCTAAATAGAAAGGCAAAAAGAGACAAAAAGACACCAAAAAGACACCAAAAAGACACCAAAAAGACACCAAAAAGACAAGGCAAAAGTGGCAATCTGCAACAAAATACATGAACGTTAACCACTTACATACAAAAAAACGGCACATTAAGATAAACAAAACCCAGTTGAGGTTTACCTCGGCCGTCCGCGACCCTATCACGTCACTACCCGCGCTCGTACCGCGTACTATATGCGCTGCCGGCACACAACGATCCACCAACACGAAAGGAACACCGTCCTGGAATAAGAGTGAAAGTTACTCACATGTACGAACATTGAAAACACTTAACACACGCGACTCGTACCTGCTCTCAACCAGGAGCTCTGCAGAGACTGAAGGGAGCTCAGTCACTCAATTTTATTTCCCGCAAACAACCAGGTAACCGCAGGTGATTGGTTCCCACCCAGCTGTGGGGCATGAGCGCTAATCAGCCGGTTACATTATGAACAGAGACCCAACTTCAAGACAGGGTAAGACTCAGTCTGATACCACCTTAATCCATCATGGGCATTGCACATCCCAATATTTAGCAAGTTACAGTGGGGAGGAAAAACTTCCTTTTAACAGGCAGAAACATCGAGCAGAACCAGACTCATGTTAGACAGCCATCATGCCTCGACCGAGTTGGGACAGGAAAGAGGGATAGAGGAGAATAAGTAGAAGCTGTTGCTGCTGGAGTCCAGCATGTCCAAATCAGCTGGAGTCCGGAACGTCCACAGCAGGAGGACGTCTACGGCAGCTCAGAGGGACCCACAAGACAAGGGAGCTCAGGGACTTCAGAAAGGTCTATGGTTAGTAACTTTAATGGGACAGGCAGAGTTAAAATAAGTGATGAGGGGGTTGGGGGGAAGGGGGTGAGATAGGATCCCAGTGTGTCAGTGCGCCAGTTCCCCAGACTTTGACTATGACTGTCAAAGCGCCCTGCCCATCATATAGAATATTCTATTTGCTTTCAAGTGTGTGGTTTGCTGTATTGGCCATATCATTGCATTCGACACACTACAGAATTGAAAGTGTTAAAGCCCTGAGTATTTGTAGTCATGTGTGGGGTCTCTCACATTTTCAGCATCTGTTCTTGATTCTTTGAATCTTTTAGTGTTGGCCAGCCAATCAGAGAACCAGAGAACATAGGGATGGCCTTTCTGAATAATAACCACATGATTAGGGTGAGGAGAATTATGATGTGAGTCATGGTGATAAGAGACCAGTGTCGTCTGTTTGTAAGAAAAGGAACATGAGCCGGGGTCTCCCATATTCAAGTCTGACAGTTTGTTGATCCATTCATTGGCCCTGACCTCCTTCCTCTGTGGACTTCTGGCTTCATGACCAAGTCCCACTACTTCCTCTTTTGCTCCCATTGGACAATAGTCATAATTACTACAGTCACCAGCGGGCTTTGTCCTTTCAGCGTAAACATTATGACGTTTTTTGGACCCTTGCTGAAACAACTGCTGTGGTCATTTTTCTTGTGGGACTATAGTCTTCTTTGGTATCCCCTGCCTGGTGACGCAATTTCACATTTTACATCATATTTATTTCTGTATCTCACTGTTTTGAAGAAAAAGGGGCTGGTATTTTTCTATCCTTTGCCCTTTGTTGTCTCTCTCACACTTCGCCACAGAAGTCCCTCCTCTCGAAAATAGAGCTCCAGAGCCCTGGAGAGCGGATGCTGAAGTGATGGCGTGTCATCGCTGTCCCATATCAGTGACTCACTGAGGCCTGTTTGCCCCGGCCTGTCACTGGCCTGTCGCTCTCTCTTGCTGGGCCAGTTGGCAGCACGACGTCTCACCACCTCAGGGTTGTTAACAACAGCAAGGAAAGAAATCCTCCTCCATGTTGAAGAGTGTCATAGTGAAAGAACCTCTGAAATACCTGTCTCGTTCCTCATGTCTCTCTTCAGCGTAAAACATACACACCAAATCATAGTGATTAATGTGATTTCAGGCTTGTGTCACTAACAGCCCTGAGTAATTTTGACTGCAGTTTAAATTTGTTTTCAGCCAGAGTTCCCCCTGTTCTAGAGGGTAGAGTAATTATAAATAACTGAGAAATGGATTTCCCCAAACTGCCGGAAGACATGGTGTTTTGTCATTGGAGGAGATGTACTTAGTGCTGTATTTGTGAGCTCTCTGGAGCAAAGGGAATAAAGAGTGAAGTGATATAGTGCAGAACTGGAAATGTTACTTAAACAAACAGAAATGCTTTATGTGGCAAGACAGCTGCTGCGGGGCATCCGGTCCTTAATACTAGCAAAAATATTTGAAATTGTAATTTATGGGTTAATAAAAGCCAGAAGTGTAGGGGGCTGAAGCTTTCCCTTTGTTGTTGATCTATAATGATGGCAATTTTAAAAACACAGAGAAGCTTTATTTTATGTAGGCTGCCTCAGGGTTTGTTTAGAAAAAGTAATAAGTTGGAATATTTCTGATAAATCATCAGAATAGAAAACTTTAACCCTCTATCTGCTTGTTTGATACAACACATTGTTCATATTTTTTTCAGGTAGAAAGGTTTCTGATATGAAAGTCAGTAAAGTCACTATTAAGCGTGAGTTGACTGCAAGCACAATCAATGTTGAAAGGGGCTCCAATGAAGTCAACGAACACAAGCCTTTTATGATCAGAGATTTTAAACAGCCAGCCTCAAGCGGATCCTCGATGAACTGCAGTTTTTAGCACTTCCGCATTGGACTCATATTTTTAGACAGGAGGTTGCGGCTTGGACTCAACACACTTTTGCCCCTGTTACGCCTCTGTTGCTACCTCCACTGCTGGCTCATTAGTAGAACAGCTTTGCCACACCATTTCTGACATATTTTCCAAAGACAGCAGGGCATGATCGAGACTTTGAAAACTCTGGACTTGAACAGGCTGTGTGAAAGGGGCAACAGGACAGTGAAAGTGTGCCTTGTTGAAGTGACGCAAACCCCTGGTACCAATTAACATTTACATTTGTCACCATTGGCCATTAAATTGGATTTCATTATGGATGAGTCAACGTCAGTCATTAATTCTCAGAAAAGGAGCTGAAACTCATTTACCTTCCTACTAGGGTTGTCACACCATAGTGGTATTGACAATTACCCTGTTTTAACCCTAAAACACTATCGCTAAAATTAGTAACACCATCACTAACGCCGGGTGTTTTTTACCTGATATAATATACCCAATAAAAAGTACTTGTCATCAAAATAAATCAAAATATGACAATACATGACACATTAGAGTTGAGTTCCTTTATTTTAATCTGTGCCATGTCTCACAAAATGAAATGAATGTATCATTGGGGGACCCTATAAAAATGCTCCAAAATTACTGAAAATTTGGAATTTGGGACCAAAAATTCCTAAAACAAAAAATTATGAAACAGCAAACTTGGTGTTTGGTCCACCCATCCCTGGGACATTTGAGACTTCCCTGGTGAAGGCACAGTCTCCTTTACACACAAACAGCTGCAGGAGAGAGAAACAACAAAGGGTGAAAATCACTCGAACATGTGCCTGTAGGAAAAAGCGGGTTTTGGAGTAGGGAAACACCCACGCCTTCAAAGACGTCAAAGACGATGCTGGAGCTACCCAGAGACCCATGACACTCAACAAACGCAGCATAATGAAAATCATGTAAATGTGTTTGCCTGGGTGAAAATCAACCGGCGATAGTGTTCTAGGGTTAACAAAAATGAAGTATTAGTATTGTGCTTAAAATAGGCATATACTGTAATTCCATGTAACTAGTTGGGTCATAGTAGGGTTGGTAGTGGTTCTCCCACTCGAGGGAAGACACAGAAGAAGCAGCTGAAGCAGCAGAAGAGGAAGACACAGTATCCAGCTAGCAAGCCTTTTCTGCACTGTCACTTCTACTATACATGCAAAAGCATGGTACTCTACCTGCAACAAAAAAACCTTACCTTGCTTAATCTCAGGCAGGGGAAGACGTTGAGTTTTTGCTTTATTCAAAGTTTCTGTCATGGGGCAAGCACTGCGGTTAAGCATGACTTTGAACAGCATTAGAAATGGATGATATGTAAGTAAATCTCATCACTATCATCTCTCTCTCTCTCTTAATCTCCCTCTACCCTTCTTTCCTGTCCCAACTCGGTCGAGGCATGATGGCTGTCTAACATGAGTCTGGTTCTGCTTGAGGTTTCTGCCTGTTAAAAGCAAGTTTTTCTTCACTGCTGTAACTTGCTAACTACTGCGAGGTGCAATGCTAATGGTGGATTAAGATGAGATCAGACTGAGTCCTGTCCAGTTCAATCTTGCTCTAACTTTTTCATGTTAAACTTTTATGCTGTCTTTACTGCAGTAGATCCTACTAAATAAACAGTGGCTTATTTATGCCGCTAACTGTGACGAGATCCCTCAGGATTGTTTCTTACAATGTTTTTTCTTCACATCTTTCTGGAGTTTGAGTGCTCTCAACTCAACTCAACTCAACTCAACTTTATTTATAAAGCACTTTAAGAACAACAGCAGTTGGACACAAAGTGCTGTACAGAAACATAATGGATAAAAACAAACAATAAAATCATAAAATCAATAAGAACAATAAGATAAAATAAAGTTGAAAAATAAAAATAAAAATAAAAAGGCACTAAAACAAGAGCAGGGTCTCATGCTGAGTCGAAAGCCAGGGAATAAAAATGGGTTTTAAGATGACTTTTAAAAGTGGACAGTGAGGGGGCTTGTCTGACGGCTAAAGGAAGATCGTTCCACAGTTTGGGAGCAGCGACAGAAAAAGCCCTATCCCCCCTGAGCTTCCGCTTGGACCTCGGTACCTCCAGTAGCAGCTGATCAGCTGACCTGAGGCACCGAGCAGGGGCGTAGAGATGGATCAGCTCAGAGAGGTAGGGCGGGGCGAGACCATATAAAGATTTAAAAACAAATAAAATAATCTTAAAATGGACTCTAGAATGCACAGGCAACCAGTGGAGGGAGGCTAAAATGGGCGTTATGTGCTCCCTTTTACGTGCTCCAATTAAAAGGCGAGCGGCTGCATTCTGGACCAACTGGAGACGTGCAAGGGAGGACTGACTGATTCCTAAATAAAGTGCATTGCAGTAATCCAGCCGGGATGTGACAAAGGCATGGATTACTGTTTCAAAGTGCTGTCGTGCAAGGAAAGGCTTCACCTTTGCCAGCTGCCTAATGTGAAAAAAACTGGACTTTACTATAGAGCTGATCTGCTGATCCATCTTAAAATCACTGTCAAGCTTAAAACCCAAGTTTGAGACTTTCGATTTAAAATAGACGGCCAAAGGGCCCAGATCAACCGGAGGGAGTTCACAAGGGCCACTGGGACCAAACACCATTACTTCTGTCTTTTTTTCATTGAAGTTTAGGAAGTTCTCTCAGACAATACTGCTGAGTGGAGACATTTACACTCACACTCAATAAACTTTTTGAGTGATTTTTCGCAAACCAAGAACATTTTAATTTTGTAAAAAGTAACTTCATGTTATTCTTTCTATCAGTAACCATTGATGCAATAACAGGAAGAACTTATAATGAAATGAAATAAAAGTCCTGTAGAGTTTGATGATTCAAAAGTAGGGAGAGATTTGATTACGCAGAGTTGTGATGTTGTAATAAAATTCTAATATTTTATACCGATATTGAGAATCAAAATGTTTTGAAAGGGTTCCTTGTATTGACTTCTCAAATCATCTCAGAATTAATTCTTTGTTCAACTGACCTTTGCCTCAAACGATCAATAAAGGACTTCCTGAGAATCCCTTTATGATGTTTTTTATTTGTTTATTCAATAGATTTTGGGGGTTCGCTTTGCTTTGAACCCCCCTTTGACTGATTGAAATTCACAGAGTTCTATCATACTTTCACGTTATCACTTCTCCTGCAGTCGGCTCAATATCAGGAAACTAACCCAGCAAGTCTGAGTCAATATCTAACAAAGGTTATCCCTCAGATTCTTTCCATAAAGCTCCGATCCATACTGCTGTATGAGCAGCCTGTTTAAACATTCGCCCAACTGCTGGCTTCGTTTGCACAGGGATTTATTAAATTGTTGGGTTTTTTTAGTCTAAAATTCGCTCTCTTGACTGGTGATACATAGGCTGACTGTGATAGGATGTTATAAAAGATTTATTTTATTACGTTTCAACTACAAATCTGAAACCATTCAAAGACAGCACAGGTAAAGCCTGTGTAATTTCCTCCTCTCCTCTTCCCTGTGTCTGTGCATTCTTGAAAGGACCAGAAGGAAAAAGTAGATGTTGTTGCTGCACTGCTGTGTTGGGACTCGTGGAGACACACCGCTGGGACTGTGATTGATGTTAGCCCCTCTGTAATGCTGGGTGGCTGGGTCTCACAGGCGGATATCTGCCAGCCTTATTAACACAAACCCACTTTCTACACTCACAGATTTACTCTCGTTTACATCCTACCAGTGCTCTAGACGTTGCTCAGCTCTCCTGTTAAAACCTCAAGGTCCTCAAAATGAAAGAAAGTCTGCTGCTTTTTTTTTCTCTATTTGTAATCCATGGCTTATCCATGTTGTATCCATAAATATCTCCTGTTGCAACTGATTGCATCGACTGTCCTCTATCATAGAGACCACAGACTTTATATGCAAGCTGGTGGCACTATCTCTGTACTATGGTGCTGTTAGACTTCTTCAGGAACAAAACAAAAAAAGAAACAAATATATTGGAGCTGAGGCAACAGAGTATATAGGTCTCGAAGGAAAACTATCAATGTGTTTCACAACTTCAACTTTTTCCCAAAGTGGACAACTCAACTGCATTTCATTTTGTCTTACCCTGGCCTCATGAAAAGTTTGTGACTAAAGAGAGCCTAATGTAGTCTAGTTCAACAACTTATATATGTATAATCCAAACTCATGAAAATAGATATATTTGAATAAGGGCTGTCAAATTATGTTCATTTAATCAATCTAATTTTCAATGGCATGTTTAAAATTCCTTTAACTTGGATTTCAAACCAGTTCTTAGTCCATATGAACAATGTAAAGCAATTCTTACCATTGTCTTTACTTTGAAGTTGAATAAATGTAAATAAATGTATTCCATGATCTTAACTTTTTGATTTTTTACTCAAAACAAATGCTGTGCTGCTAAACCAGTGTGGTCTGAAACCATGATTTAGAGGTAGGAGAGCTTCAAAGAGCTTATTCTGTGAAATACAACGTTTATTCTTAACTTTTAAAGCAAAGGAGTCCGTGTCAACATGGTGTGCAGTTATTCTAAGATCTCTGACATCTAGTGATCCCTTGTTAATGTGACAGTATTTGCACTTTTCAGGAGTTTCAGTTTTGTCACTTTCTCTGTTTCATACAGGTCCTGTATTCGTAATAGATAGATCTTTATTTGTCCTTAATAAGGAGATTTGTTGCCACCGGCTGTACAGGAATACATGTATGAACACAATAACCATAAACATCCACCCAGCCTCACAGCAATGGTGCACCACATCCCACAAGTATACACACCAGACACATATGCACACACTGGGCACATATAAAACACACCGAACACATATGAACACACTGGACACATATATGCACACCGGACACATATAAACACACTGGGCACATATAAAACACACCGGACACATATGAACACACTGGACACATTACAGTGGCATTCTGTTTAGCAGTGCTATGGCCGATGGGACGAAGCTTCTGCCAAACCGGGCTCGCCTACAGTAAGGGGATCTGTATCTGCGACCGGAGGGGAGTAGTGTGAAGACCGAGTAGAGGGGGTGTTGGGGGTCCAGTGTTATAGTGCCTGCTCTGCGTATGATGGCTCTGTTGTTGAGGTCAGACAGGTTGGGTGTGGGGAGGCGGATGATTTTGGTGGCAGTGTTTGTTGTCGTTTCTAGCAGCAGTAGGGTTATAACAACATGCTAACCTGAAGAAATCCCTTAGACCCAAGCAGGAACCCGCAGTCTAAAAATATGAAGCCCATGTGGAAGTGTTATAAACTGCAATTCATCAAGAATCCTCGAGGATGGCTGCAGAAATACCGGAAATCACATAGACACCAATTCAAAAAAGACGATCTTTGCAGCATTAATAAACATGTTTACAGCCTGGTTCAAAAAACGTCTTGGCTCTTCGTAGCTAATTTCTCTATCAGCACACACTGTACGGGGGGTGAATTTGTGTCTAATGTCTAACGTGACAGTTCAGAGGATTTTAAGATTACAAGTTTTTGCCCAAATAAGGACATGTCTGACTTGACTCCCAGACGGGAACACATAGCTGTTGGCTAGGAGGCTCAAACTCTGCCTCTTTACGTCACAATATGCCTGGTTGAATTGCGCATTTCCAATATGGCGGCCGCCGTTGATTGGCTTCAACAGCATTCAGGAGATGGGTGGGTGACGTCACGGATACTACGTCCATTATTTATACAGTCTATGCTTAAACCTGACTCTTTCACAATGCCTGCAGTCAGTTGCCACCACTTTAGCAAGCGCTAGTTAACTTTGATTTAGTTTCATCCACAGGCCCATGGCAATTTCAAACACTGCAAAATAGTGCTCTACTGGGTTTCGTGGGGTGCCTGCTGATTTCAGTCTGATGTGCTGCACCTGAATGCTTAGCTCGTAGCACGTGATTTCTGACCTGTCAACTGAGCTGTCTGGGAGTTTGTTTTTTCAAAATGTGCCATTCAAAGGCACCCTGGTGTCATTAGTTTCCATCACGGCTTCAGCAGGACAGCAGGAAGCTCAACAGCAGCTTAGCACAGTGTGTCAAACAGGGACAAATAGCATGTGTTTAAAAATAATTGACTTCATAACCTTAGAAGTACACATTAAATCTGACAGCCCTAATTTTAATCATTACCTCATTGACAGTGTCAGATGTAAGAAAGTTTTGCCATCTTGTAAAGAAAGAATATACAGTTCAGTTTTTGTGTTGCCCCCCTGTACAATACAAATATAACCAACAGGAGGGAGAGGCTAAATTACAAAATTTGACTCCAGCAGTCCTTCTTCCTTTTGAGAAGGCATTACCTGGCAACAACCAGCAGAATGAAAACATGAGGGAGCAGACCTCCTTGATCTTTGGGTTTATCAACTTAGATCCAACTCTCCAGTGCCATCTGTTTGGCTGGCACCATGAGCAGCAAAGTTTTTTTTCTTGATTTTTCAAACACCGTTTACAAAACTGAAAAAAGAGAACATTATAAATGCATTTCAACACGGTAATGAATAAATTGTGTGTATTGATTTTGTGTGTATTATGTTTTAAATAGCTTGCGGCAAACAGAAAAGGCCTCCAGGTATAAAAAGCTCTACATAAATTAAGATTCGTCCAACCCAGGACTTCGTATTTTAGATGCAGCACAACAGCAGAAATGGAAATACTCCAGATGCCCTCTGCATTATGCTAAACACATTAACTTAAAATTCAGCCTGACATGTTTGGTATTTTGTAGAAAACTTTGAGGTCTACATGGGAATATAAAATATGGCTTTGTCTAGCTACCAAGCATGTGCTTACAGTCATTACAAATATCAACATCAAGGGAATTGTTCATTCATTTATCAATGCTGATTATTTTTATTTTTATTGATCGTCCACTGATAAAAATAAACTCCAAAATAAACAAAAGTCCTCACATGTGGAAAAAGAGAAAGACCCTCTTCCAAATTATTATTATTGTCATACTGAACTTAGCTTTGAACACCTCTGACCTTTGCTCAGTTGTGATAGGTGGTTTTGTATTCACCAGATAAACCTGGCAAGATGCTTCTCTTATTCCAGATGCTTGGGATGATTCACAATCCAAGCAGGCATGGAGCTCATAGCTGCATACAATTATGTCCTGTTACCAAGTATAAAACAAGTCTGCAACATTTTCAGTTGCCACTTTAGCCAGAACAAATTGTACTGAGCAAACGGAAGATGATTCAGTGTGACAATATTTCCTGTGTTATAGCCTAGCTGAAGTCTGGTGAATACAATAAAGCTAATGGGGGGAGGAAAAGCATAAAACAAGTTTAGTGTCACAGTAGGACACGGTCAGGACTAACAGGCAATGTTAGCAACAATATTTTGTTTAAAGTAAGGACAGGTCTTTGTCATCAAGTATAAAGAGCTGACCAGAGTGTTTCTTCTGAAAATTAACTGAATGTTTTATTGTTGTTTCAGCATCTGACTTGATGCAACGTGCTCCAGCATCTACAATGTTACAATGTCATTTAGCAGACGCTTTTATCCAAAGCGATGTACATACGAGAACAAGAACAACACGAGTAAAGATCTAGACAAGAGGAAACAAGATCAGTGTAGCGGCTAAGCCTAAAACTTAAAGCCACTGAGGGGCTGTCTAGACGGGCTGAACTGAATTGACACGCTCGCCGTACATCGCTTCATTTTGTCTTGTGAAATGAAGTATCTGACGTCTTCTGGTTGCATTTTTAATGGATAATTTATTGTTCACCGTCTGTTCTCCAATGTGTAACATGCAAGAATCCAACAATAAGTGTCCATCAAATCCAGAAATCACATTTACTCCACAAAACTTCGCCTTCGTTCAGGCGTTGCGGTCAAAAAACTATTTGTGCTCCACTGTCTAGAAACACATCTGTTGCCTGATGAAAGGCTCCTACCTACAGTAAGTATGCCTGTGACCCAAACAAGGGTGACACCTAGCGGACAACTTAGTGTCCTATACACACACACACACACAAACATCTTGAAAAGTCCATTTGGGTGCAGGTACTGCCAAGCAGTGTAAAGGATATGCACAAAAGTCTAGCAATCTAGCAAAAGTAACAGCCATGATTATCTGCTGCAGAAGCTTACAGACTGCCGGAGCTGAGATGGTGCAGACATACAACACAGAGGCGTCAGTTGAAGCACACACTTATGGCCCCATTCCACTACACAGTTCCAGCCCTACTCGACTCGACTCGGCTCTACTCCACTCCACTCCACTCGGCTTGGATACCTTTTCCACCAGCCTGAGTACTAACTCACGGTGGGCGTGGTCGTCATAACACAGCTGCGCGAAACTGCGTTCACGTCATTTTGAACGCGACACAAACACAACAATCACAAGCAATGGAGGCAATGGTGTACTTGCTGCACGATCTGTGGCTTTTTGTCGTGGCCAAGCGAGAGAGGAGAAACCACAGAGAAACTAATGTACTGATGTCTTTTTTTTAAAATGGCGGGTTTGATTCCTGTCTTCGGTGACGACATTCTCTGACCAATTAGTGGCCGGCAGTCCGTCAACGTCACCTTTTAGTATCGGCTCAGCTCGCTTAGAACCAGAGCAGAGCAGGTACGAAAAACTGGTATCTGACACGAGGTACCGCGCCCGTGGAAACGCAACACAAACCGAGTTGAGTCGAGTCAAGTCGAGTAGAATAGGGTTAAGACGGGCCGGTGGAAAAGGGCCATTAGGCAAGATTGAAATCTATCAACGCTGCTGCTGTGGCGGAGCGAAGCTGTACCAAACACATCTGGTGGAAGTTAGGCTTGAAGATGAACCAAGAATATCATTTTATCCTCTAGTTTTAAACCCCTGAATGCCTGTCCTTAAATGATCTATGCCCACGATCTCTCTTCAACAGCAGCCTTTGGCGTTTTATTCATTTGCAGGGATTCATTTCCTCCAACAAAAATTAAAAACTCACGCCATTTTGTTTCCTCCTTTCACTGTGAATTGCCCTACAGCAATGCATCTACTGTGATGCAACATGACCTCTTAGCGACACAGAAATAATATAAGCCTCCCAAGCTGAATATTAAAGTGTTCCAATGCAAAGTGAGCAAAAAGGCTGTTTGTCAGTCTCGGTGACATAGGAAGTTTTTCCTTTAAAGAGATTCTCAATGAGTTTACCTCTTCACTGCTGCCTCTTGCCTCCTGTACTCTGCTCTGTAGTCACTTACAGATGGGAGAAGCCAACACTAACAAGAAGAGTTGAGCCAGACAAGGAAAGATAGCTGTCATGGATCTTTGTTTTTTTTAACAAAGCCCAAAGATTTGCTAATCTGGTACAGAGTGATTTCCTGCCTTCTGCCATCCACCTGTCAGACGTTTTGACACCTAAGCTGCTAATATCCCACAATTTATCTCCTACAGTGACTATTTTAGACTGGCTGCTCATGTTTGGATGTCAAACATTCCCTTCTTTTCCTCTCTGACATCTTTTCATTGACTTACTGGCACAAGCTGCTTGCTGACAGACAGTTCTTTACATGTCAGACATGAGATGTCTTGTAAATGAATATGTATGGAGCTGTCCATCTGTCCATCTGCCGTTCGGCCTCTCTGACGCTGAATGCTGACAGGACTCAGCAAGAGCCTAAAGAGGATCTGAAAATGAGTTTGATGTGATTGAGGCGCTGGTGTTTTCCGGGAAGCTCAGGGGAAAGGTTGCCAGTCTCATTGGATTAACTTCTCCAACATTTGTGAGTCCAGAGAAGCTAAGAAAGACAAATCTATACAGAGATAAAAATAAGCATATGCGTACATGTCTTTAAAGCTGGAGGCTTCCCCAGCATGCACAGGGAATAATCCAGAAAACACCATGGACAGCAGGTCATTAGTTAAAAGATAGAGTTTACGAAAGCTCACATTCAGACCATAGAGTAATTAGGAGTCTCCATTCCACCTGACATGTACGTCTTTAGATGTGCAGCAAGAGCAGAGCAGCATGAAGCAGAACCCGTACAGTGACAGGACTAATTAATGTGAATCAAATTATATCAGAACACATCAAATGTGACAGAAAAATGCTGAGTTTTATCATGGTAGTACTTTATTATTGGATTTGTGTTTGGTATTTTGTTTTCCATTGCATTGAGGTATTTGGTTGTGTTCCACCGTCACATTTTGTTCTTGCATTTTATCCTGATATTTATTTTGTTGTAATCTTTCATTGCTTTGTTGCATTGTGCTTTTATAAATGCTATGAACTGTCCTCTGTTTTCTATTTTGGTATCATCTTTAAATGAAGCTCAGCATAGGTTAACCCTCCTGTTATGTTGCGGGTTAAACTGACCCTTTTTGAAGTCTATTTTAGTCAATAAATCCCCTCCAAACCAGCTAAATGCAGCATAAAGATCTGGGAAGCATGTGACAGAAGAGGTGTTGTGTTAATTAATCAACATCACTTCATAAATGTAAAATAAAATAAACAAAAATCTTGATCATGTAAAACTATTGTATTTATATTTAGGGCTTTCCAATGTACATTTAAAAAAGTGTTGACATTAATTTTAATGTAAAAAGAGTGAGTTATCCTCATTGAACCATGATCTGTGAGAATTAAAGAACACAAATTGACTAAATCTTGATTTAAATGGTTAGTAATGGAGTTAAAAATTAGATTTAAAAAAATGTGTATTGGAATTTTTTGGGGTTCTGACACTTTTGGATCATTGAATATGCCCCAGGTCAAATTGACCCAGGAACATTACTGATGTTCCAGAGAAACAAACATAACAGGAGGGTTAAAGCAGAAAGCCTGTTTCATACTCTTCTATTCATTTATTAAGTCATTGTTCATTCATGTCGCTCTCACTTCCCATCCCCTCCTCTATCTGTTCCTGCTCTGGTGATTAGTTGAATTAGTTTTTTTCTCTGTACTAAACCAACCACCAAAACCTCTATTGACCAATCACCCTGCTGCTGTAACATTTTAAAAGCTGTTTCTCTCTCCTCCCAAGTTTCATTTGGATGGCTGCAACCCTCCTTCTACCTCCGTCATCTCCGGTCCATCTCATCTGTGTCCGACTCCAGCTCCTCAGCTCATCCTGCATCCTTCCTTTACCACCACCACCACCACCAGTGTGTCGACTCCAATAGGAGGTATCTGTTCCTGCTCTTTGCTTCACTACCCCTTTAAGCACATAGAGACATCACAATGGGGTCTAATCATCAATCAGACATTTTCTAAACATGTTAGTTCTCACTTGTAAAGTTTTATTCACTAGCAAGGACCACGCCACACAAGGAGATAAGTTGGAACATATAATGATTTATTGTCGGAGACATAATCGGAGTTATGTCTCGGCGTTATCCTGCCGGAGCTGATCTTGACCCCAGGCTGTACCTGGAATCAAACAAGGGCATAGAAGAAGCAAACACAAGTTGAGTAGAAAGGGATATGGGTAATTGAAGCAGAGTAAGGTGAGGGAGGGTGGGTTGAAGAGTAACAGACGAACAGTTTGAGTAGGCCGGCTACGTTTGAGTAGGCTTGTCAGGTGATTGAGAGTGGGGTTTAGGCATGGTCCTGCTCCTGAATCTAAGTTAACACCTTAACTTCATAAGTCTCTCTTAAATCAGTTTTTTGAGCTCTCAGGGCCACCGTACCTGTCAGCAGACAGATGATCGCATAAACGATCAATCAACTTTACCATGTCTTTATTAAACCTTGTCGTTCCTATCAATATTGCCTGACTTCCTTCTGTGCTCCTGTCCAAATACAACAGCTTAAGGCCTTCCTCACTTGAACAAATCTGGTGTCATTTTGAGGACACTTGTTGAAACAAGTGCTCTCATTCCTCTTCAACCCAAGAGAAGGAGTGAAGACAGTATCAGCTTTCTTTCTCCTGGATGTCGGCAACCAAAATGTTAACCCAATGACAGTCATCGAAAGCAGCGATTAGCTGTCACTGTGGCCACATATCATGAATATGTGAGAACAGAGAGCTTTATTGTGTCAAATTATGAGCTCCACAGTGAGCCTTGGTTTAGCTCTGAAGCATGCTCATCTCTCTCTCCTCTCCCTTAATATTTATATTTAATAAAGCCAGATATGTCTTTTCCCTTGGGTGACTTTGAAACATTTAATAAAGCACACGGCACTATCAATCAGATTATGTTACCAGAGTCTACATCGTCATGAATATATTCAAGATATTCAGCAAAGCGTTTGCTTTCATTCCTCTCAAATTTAGAGGTAAAGAAATCCTTTCAGGAGAGAAAAATATCACTGGAAAGGAAATCACAGCTCACCACACTGCCCAATAAAGGATATGTGTGTAATATGAAATAATATTGTGATTCTGCCATGAATAAGTCCAAGTCAAAGAGCATGAAGTATATATATAATAAACTTAAAAAGGATGAAAATAAATGAGACATTACTTTTTGAATAGCTGCCCTAAAAAAGGTATGAGACGGCTAAGTTAAACATGCCTACTGGTGATGTTTCTTTTCACTACAAATGTCTTCATGAGAAATATAACAACCTACTAGAGCTGCATCCAAACACATCAGAGTTAGTGGTAAGACATTTATATTGTGGGAATTGTTTCTATATTTGCGCCCAGAACTTCAGATTTCACATTCTCTCTGAAGTTGCTGAATGATGAAACTTTTTCGCTGCTGCACTTTCATTGTACTCGTTTCAGAGCTGCTTGTGTGTTTAGTGAAGACAGCAGCGGACAGGACCGAGGGACTTTGACGAGGACAGGCAGAACCTCTGAGAAAATAATTATTTCACTCTTCCCCTGCGGCCTCCGGTGGGAGATCCTGCCATGACGGCTGCCAGTTTGCTGCACAGCTGTTTCTAAACCAAAGACCTTGTTTCCTCCTCCAGTGAACGCAGTTATTGAAAAGCTCTTGACTATTAACTAGCATTTTCTCCAACTTTCATTAACAACATGTCTAGAAGTTAACAACCTGACTTCACCCTGACTTTAGTCCTGTCAGACCTTGAGTGAAATTTCCATGCAAAGTCAGGATGAGCTAATGTGGGAAAGCAACAGGTTGATGACGCCCTACATTAGAGTGTAGAAAACATGCCAAAACTCCCCCTGGTGACTGGTTGTGGTCTAGATCTTAAACCCCGCCTCTTCCATTGTAACAGATGGAACATGGGTCAAAATTGAAAATCTTCTCAGATGATTGATTGACCGCTCCATTGACAAATGCAGGCTCCTCAGTGTTCTGTACCGGACTAGCAGAGTAGAGGAGGAAGGACGAGGGGACCATAACAAACATTAACATAAGAGTCATTTCACTTTCCATAACTTGAATGTCCGCTTTGAATCAACACAAGAATCTGTTCTTCTGTGGACTGTGCCCACTTGAGGGATGGGTTAAATGTGTGTGTTGGTTAGCGGGAAGGGTGTGACAATCCAGAGCCTCCACCCATCGAGGGGGGTGGGGGACTTGGCTTCACATCTCACAACGGGATGGGATCAAGTGGCAACCTCCGGTCTAAAAATATGAGTCCAATGCAGAAGTGCAAAAAACTGCAGTTGATCGAGGATCCGCTTGAGGCTGGCTCCGGACGTACCGGAGGTCACGTACACATGAATGGGAAAAAGATGATCTTTACAGCAGAAATAAACATGTTTACAGCCTGGTACAAAAGACGGCCTCAAACAGCTCTTCAGAAACAGATGGGTGACGTCACGGATCCTACGTCCATATTTTATACAGTCTATGGATGGGATTGAAGTGTGTTGTTCATATTCATTTACAGTCAATGGTTGATATCATGTGACTGGTGTATGACAAGTGCAATCTTCATGCACGTCATGAAGCTGGTTCATACTAGTTTCTGCACACTAGTATGTTCTTTTCCGCTCTTTTGTTGATACTGTAGAGAAGTCATTATAGCATAATATTCTTGCACTGGATGCACCTACAGGGCTGGAGCACTTCCGTTGTGATGGCTGGACTTGCACTTGCAGTTGTTAGATGTGTTTGACTGTGCATCATTTGTATGTTTGCATCTGGTTTGCAGTTGATGCAGTTTTGACTTTTTGCAGCACTTTGCAGTGCGTTTCCATCATTGCATTTCTTTTTGACTTTTGCCTGAGTTTTTGAAGCATCGTCATTTTTTATTTGTTTCTAGTGTAAAATATTTGGGCAGTTGCAGTTCAAATGCCCCTGTCTGCCACCGTAGTATTCTCTCCCCTGCTTTTAATACAGAAGTAGAGAGAAAGAAACACTCAGAAAAACACCACACACACAGAGCACTGAACCTGGGGTTTGAATGATTCAGAATCTGACTTTGAAGGCAGGCATCTCAAACTTCTTGTCTCACTTGGGCTCTAAAAAAGCAGCATTATTATTACAATTATATAGCTTTTGTATCATTGACCTTTTCAACAGATGCTTGTGATGTCTCTCTGCACTTATTCTCTAACTTAAGTGTCAATTATAATAACTGATAGTCTTTGTTCTGTCAATTAAAGGCATCAAGCTGTGAAGAGGGCCCGGACTGACCTCATGATGCTCTCACTAATTTCCATTTGAGGTTGGGAGCAATCAAACACCACATTAGGTGGAGATGGGTTTGATGGAAATCTGTTGAATGATTGCTCCAAACACTCAAAGCCAACCATAAGCAGTCCCCAGTTGATTGGCAATTTGAGATGCTCCTGGTGTGAGATGCAAAAACAACACATACAATGTCATTTTAGCAGGGACGGCAGGGTGGGGGGGTGGGGGGGGGGGGGGGGGGTTGCTGGGATGGAAGGGGCGACTGGGTCTTCACTGTGGTGGTGCTTCATCATGAGTTTGACAGGACACTCTCTGTCCACTGGCGCCTGAAAGGAAGATGATGACTGCGGTGACATCACTCTGCAGTGCATTGTGGGCTTTTAGAGAGTGATTGCTTGTTCAGAGATGAGGGAAAGAAAAGCCGGTGATGAGATAGGAGAACAAAGGAATAGGAGAACAGACAGATAATTGGGGCACTGATGGTAGAGTTTAGGTAGGCCGCCATACAGGCATCACCGCAACATGTGGTATCTGTCAGATGTAAGTTAGAGGGTTTCAGATCACTTTACAAAAACACTAAAGGCTTTTATCGTAGCAGGTTAATTGCTGAGAAGTTTGTGATTCTGCATTAAGCTTTCAGATAATAATTAAGTTTCAAAACAGCTGACGATATGAAACACAGAAGGAGTGCATCATATAGGCAAGTCTGGGTTGGTTGTTTGTGTCATTTTTCATAAAGGGACCTTTTTTCAGAAATTCAAGGATGAGCTCTTTCTCTATTTTCCCTTTTGTTTCCCTGGGAACAGAGACAATAACTAGAAATCCTTGGCATCCTGATTGGAACTATTGAGTGCTTCTTCACTTCAACCTCTCAAAAGACATTTGATAAAGGCTTTATTTCTCATCTCATTACCCTTTCATGATTAAGTATATTCAAAGTTACAAAGTCTAACAGCGATATGTTAAATAAAAGCACTTACTTGATATGCCAGAGTCTGTAAATCTAGCAAACGTCACCCAAATCTAGTCACCTGTGTTTTTTTTTTTATCCTCAATGAGTTCTTAATATGTTTTATTTCTTAAATTTGGCTAAAGCCATGTGAGGGACTAAGTATTTGTTTCTTATTCACATCCAGTCATTATCAGTTTATCAGTTAATCTTCCATGTGATTATGTCCAGGGTGAAAAGGACCTGTCCTTGGCACTTTTTGAAAAGCTGGATTTTCAACACATCCTTGTCAACATCTCGGCAGAAATTTCACCTGCCAATAGTGATAATGAGCATATTTTTAAATGATGAGAGAAAGTTGAATGGGGAATGGAAGGAAAGAACAAACGGAGAAGATAATGCAAGGTTATTGACGTAGGTTCTAAAAACCTGACTGAAAAGATAGTTTGTAAAATCCAGAGGGACACTGGGAGTAAAATAAAGAAGTCATTGGTGGAGTTTTTTTGGAGCAATAACTGGAATTAGCTTTCAACTACTGTCCAGTTAGTTATATAGTTATTTGCACAATGTAACAGGATACACAAGAAAAGTTGGAAAATCAGATGGCTGACTGCATTGTAAGCTTTCTAACAGCAATGTAAGCCAGCTGACAGTAATGTTAACTAGCGTGCAGTAATCTAATCTAGCTAAGAGTTATGTTAAGTAGCCAGCAGTAATGGACGTAGTATACGTGACGTCACCCATCTGTTCCTGAACGCTGTTTTGAAGCCATTTGACTGTTTCAGCCATATTGGAAATGCGGAACTCAACCAGGCATAGTGTGACGTAAAGGGGCGGAGTTTGAGCCTCCTAACATACAGCTATGTGTTCCTGTCTGGGAGTCAAGTCAGTCATGTCCTTATCTGGGCAAAAAATTGTTATCTTAATATCTTCTGAATTGTGGCTTTAGAAATAAATTCACCCCCGTACAGTAGAGAAATTAGCTAAATAGAGCCAAGCCGTTTTTTGAACCAGGCTGTAAGCATGGGCTTCATAGTTTGAGACCGGAGGTTGCCGCTTGGCTAATAGCAATGTAAACTAGCTAAACGTAGTGTGAACTAGCTAACAGTAATGTTAAGTAGCCAATTGTAACGAAAGATAGCTAATAGTAATGTAAATTAGCTAAAAGTTATGTAAGTTAGATAACAGCAATGTAAGCTAGCTTACATTACTTTTAGCTAGCTAACAGTAATGTAAGCTAGCTAAAAGTAATGTAAGCTAGCTAACAGTAATGTAAGCTAGCTAACAGTAATTTAAGCTAGCTAACAGTAATGTAAGCTAGCTAACAGTAATGTAAGCTAGCTAAAAGTAATGTAAGCTAGCTAACAGCAATGTAAGGATAACAGCAATAAAGTCAGCTACCTGTATCCTTAGCTAACAGTGGTTTAATGTTTTCTAGGAATGAAATGAGTTGATAAATACCTTACAATTTGGATTAAATGTCACAACGGAGGGGGAAATGTAAACTCAGAGAGCATCAATGAGATGATAGATAAATTCCCACTGTTTCTATGATTTTCAAACCTAGAACACAGAATGAAGATTTTGATACAAGCATAAGCTTTTGGACGTGCTAAATGTCAGAGGGAAATAGCTGCCATGTGAGTATGGTGAATAGGTAAAAGGGGGGACTGGCAGAGGGCTGAAATGGGCTCAGACAACAGTAGCTTTGGAGTTACCCAAAGTCCATGCTGTTTAAAAGTTAAATGGCAAGAAATTAGTTGAAAACTTTTCTCACACAGCTTTTCTCTGCTCCTCCTTCTTTAGTTAAGGCAGGCAGGAAGAATAAAATGTACAATATGTTGTGTGTATATGTACGGGTCAGAAAGACAGACAGCCTGATAAGGTAAATGTGCAAATGATCCTGCCATAGCATCACCCTGGCTTCATTAGCTGTGATGTGTACTCAGTTGCAGGGGCCGCAAGTCCTTCTCTGCTGCCATAAAGACAGCCTTCCTCATCTCCACAACATCACCTCACCATCTCAGATCACAGACTCATTAATGAGTCCTCATCCAGCAGAAAAAGGTAGTTAATGGCTTTACTGTCGGTAAGAGGAGTGTCAAAAGGAAGGATGCGTCTTCCGGAGGAAACAAAGAATATTCAGTGTCCTCGGCAGACTGAAAGATAAGCAGTGAATTGTTTCAGTGAGAACTTTAAAGAAAAAGTCTGATAAAGGACAGGCATAGGCATGCACGTAATGTGAAAATATTTATTTTATTTGGATTAAGCATCATTGTGACATTCAGTTCAAGTAAAATGAGTAAAAATAGAAACACTTTGATTCTCTTTAAGACACGTCTCATGCCAAAGATCATTCAAAAAACCTTGAGTTTTGTTTATCTGACTGCAGCGCGGTACCTTCAGAACATAGCTGCACAGAAATGCACTTTCATCTCTCCCAGTGCATCATAAGACTCGTGAATCACTACCTGAAACATGTACCCAGACCCAAAAAAAGAAATCAAAGGTCCTACAAACATGAGAACAGATCAAACAGACCTGCTGAAGAAATATTTTGGTATTGAATCTTTATTTTAAAAAAACGCACTGAAATACTGACGAGGTTTGAAGGTCCATCACTGCTTCACAGCTCTACGTCAGCAGCAGGCAGTAGTCGTGCAGATGTTAGGAGTGTCATCTTGATGGATTTCTTCTCCATCATTAGAAGGTGTCAAGGTGAAATAGCTTGTGTGTTGAAATTTGAGCACTTCGTTGCCCCAGCTTGTCCATCCAGGCTGAAGATTTCGGGCAAACAGCTCCAAGCATTTGGCCTGGGCTCCGATGTAGGGCTTCAACACCTCTGTGGACAAAGATGAGGAGAAAGAATGACAATGGCTGATTTACCTCATTGAACATGATCTTAAGCTTTCATTGATTGCCTGTTCAAATTTGAAGGAAAATCACAAGGCTGCTTTTCATACATTGTGCATCTCTTGTTCATTTTGGTGACTGGTAAGAGGGAGTCAAACTGAAATCATCAACTTGATCAGTATCTTTTAGAATGGCTGCACCAGACGTCATGCTGTGGCATTAAAAATAATACACGTGTTAGACAATCACTTCTATAAGATGTTGCTTTTATCATATAGATAGATAAGACTTACAATAAAATGCTGGTTGGAGTGATACAGAAATGTGTTACAGTGAAGGCCATACAGATTATATAAATGCATCTATTGGCAGGCCTTTTGCACTGTAAATGAGATATGTTTTTTGGCCTGAAAACCTTGAAGAGACCTTCAGGTAACATGGAATTAATTAACTATAGACACGGTGAGTGGAGTAGTATTTATATAGTGCTTTTTCTAAGCTTCTGAGCATTTAAAGGGCTTTTGAATTACATGTCACATTCACCCATTCACACCGTATTTATAAACTATTAGCAGAAGCTGTACGTAAAATCAAGCATCAGTATCAACTAACTACCACCCACACTGCTGTAACAGCTGCATGAGGTATTTTAGCATGAGGATAGCAGGGACCTGGGATTGAACCCCCAACCTCCAATTGTTTAAGTGGGTTTATTTCATCAATGACTCCAAAGATAAGTTTAACCCACCTTCAGGAAATAGTTTGCTAAACATAGATTTTACATTAAAGCTCCTGTGAGGAGTTTCTAGCTGGTAACACATTAGAATTAAAGCTGCTGTTGGTAGTCCTGAAATAAACATGAGTTCAGGGAGAGATTTCGAATGTCAACAATACCCCTCCACACCAGATTTCCCTCTCCTGCCTGAATATGAAAAACAATAGGAAAAAAGATCATCGGCAAAAAGACTGACGATTTCTATACAGTCATTTTAAATGCTTGTAATCACAGCCTTGGAGTAGGTGTCGGACAAAGTAAGTTACAGCACACTGCAGAAACAGCCTTTGTTTACATTTTCTGCAAAGATTCACAATGAGTGACGTGTTTGACTGTTAATGACTAACTTAGAAACGTAAAGGACAAATCATAGACTCTATAAAAAGTTGGATGTAGTCTCTGTTTTGCCACCCAATGGTTTCTGAAAAGAGATTTTGAAGCCCAACGATTGCGGCCGCCATATTGGAAGCAGTGACTCAACCTACCTGAAAGAGGTGGAGTTGAGGCTTGTGTTAAGCCTCTTGGAAAATAGCTACAATGTGCCTAATGCATTATGCAAAATCATGTACGACTTTAAAACTTGCTAAAATCAAAATTGACGTATTTAAAAAAAAAACATTGAATGTACGAATGAATAAATGAACAACAAAAAAAACTTTCTTTTGAACCAGGCTGTAAACGTGTTTGATTTTAACATGGGTGCTAATAAGGATGTTTTAGCTTTGCAGCTAGCCTCAAGTGGACTCTCCAGGAACTGCAGTATTTTCATTTCAACATTGTTTTAGTTTTTCAGTCTACTATATTGGTTGTTGCTTGGGCAACAGGAGCTTCAAACAGAGTAAAGGTTAAAAGGTTTATTTTTTTATTGTTGATCTTACTTTTAATTTTTTTCGGTGCTATCGCCTTGAATTTCAATCAGGTGCAATCTGCAGATTGAACATGAAAGCATCATCTATGTTTGGGGACTCATTAAAAAAAGTGTTTCTTGAGTTGGCTGTTGCTGAATTTACCATCATGTTGATGAGAAGTATTTGACTGCCCTCTCTGGTTAAATTCTCAAACTATGTTCCAGCTCAAACAGTGACGTCACTGTGCATGCCTGCTCACCCAGATCACTACTACATTACAGAAGCATATTACAATTGGAAACCACTGTTTCCCCTTTGATGAAAAATTAATTTGGGCATTTTTTCTCCTTTTCCTTTCTTCTGACTTTTTCTTAACTTAACTCTTTTTATACTACGTGTTTGCCAGTAGCATTAATATATCTTTTTCACCATCCTGTGTGAAAATGTAGATATATCCTAAATGTTTTAATTCAGTGAAAGTCAGGTTATGGCACCACATCCATTTTTAACAGGGCACCTTCCCTTTTTCTCAGTAATAGGCAGAGAACAGTACTGGCAACTACCCAGCTCCTTTTCACCCCGGCACAGAGTTTCTATCTGGAGACTGGCAGTGACCTTGAGTCTATAAGTGATGATATTCCAGGAGCGGAACACCTGACAGATACGTTTCACTTCCTCTGCCCCTGTGCTACTCTGTCTGCTCTTGTGCATGCTCAAACCTCCCTGACACTCCCCTCGGCCAACACTCGGGGAGTTAATGAGCATGAAAGCCTGATCCACCAAAACCGATCCAACCTGCACCATGTGGTGTCCTGCCTCCCGTTTTCTCTTTCTTCGCACGTCAGAGAGTCAGAGAGTGGAAAGGCCAAACATGCAGCTCTCCGACTAATTCAACCCCAACCAGTGACTCAGCTCTCAAAGTTGAACACAGAATAAAAGGTCTAATTATCCGCCTAAATCTCAAATGGGACAAGGTATGAAACTTCTGCCAGGAGGTAGGGGGAAGTGATGGCTAACTACTCTCTAAACTAAGAATACACTCACTCTGAGATTCTGTCTGCAGTATAATACATATCATTAATGACTATTTTTTTCTGAAGAAAAATAGAACCAGCCCAGATAACAAAACACCACCTAAAGCCACACTTGAGTATGCCTTTAATATCCAATAACATTATTAATCCTTCCTCCTGGTTACCATTAAACTAGTGTTAAAGTCTCACATGGTTTATAACCATATTTGAAAGCAAATTATTATTATTGTTCCTGTATCTGGTCTGAAATAAACTGTATATTTGTCAGCTTTAATATGCCCCTAAAACCCATGATACACACACCAGCAAGGGTGAAAAAATTACATCTGATAAGGTCTCATGCGTGGGCGTGGCAAACTGGCTCCATAGCCCCGCCTTGAGATTTGCATGAAGGGTTCCCAAAGACATTTTGGATGAGTACCTGTAGCTGCAACACACCCCGATTTGCACCAAAGTGTAAGGGTCCTCACAAACACTTAAAAGAATAACATTCATATAATATGAAGAAATAGGAAGCTAGTAAGGGTAGATTAGGACCTTGGTAGCTGGTGGAGACCAAGAATAAGGAAACAGGGAGTGTTAAATCAAACACACCTGAAAAGGATGCAAATGTTTCTCTGCATCTATCTTCAAATTGACAGCTTTTGGCAAACATGTTGTTTTTAGGTGTATGAAGTGATGTGTCAATATTCTTCTTATAGCTTGCTGGACTACCCTCTAGTGGCCATGACATTTACTTACTACTACTTTGGAAGATAAGCTTATACATAAAAATAAAATCAAGCATGATATCCCAATTTAGCATCCTTACTTTGAATAGAACAATGGGAACATAAACATTTTCAAAGTAATTAAAGCTTTACTGATTTAACTCCCTTAAAGTATGACCCAAGAGAGGCCATACTTCACACTGGATGACAGTTGTTAACCTTCTGAGTTCTTACTGCAGTAGTTAAGAAAGAAAAGGCAATTAGAGCCTTTGCATCAGTGTTTTAGAGCTCTGAAGCAAACGCTATGAGCAGTTCAATGGGAATGTCAATAATGATGCTACAATGTTTACATGGACTCACTGCTGGAAGCAAAGGAAGCTTAATGTTGTAGTTGCCAGTGTAACAAACTGGTGAGTGGATCACTGTCCAAAAAAATCTATTCCCCAATCAACAGTCATGACACCCACACACTTGGCACTGTGCCTCTTCCTGAGATGAGTATAAGGAACAGCTATTTAACCTCTAATTATAGTACCAGTTTGGGAGCGGACTTCATTATGCATGATTTCTAAAGTAGTAGGGGGGACTTAATTAATAAAAAACCACACGTCTTGTCATTGAGAGACGCTCACACACACTTTTTTTCCCTGCAGCTTGACCATCTGGCAAGGTGTTGTTGTAACTTTACGGGGATCACAACGGTGTCCCTTTGCAACCAAGGATGTCAGGGGAAGAGAAGTGGGTCAGGGTTTCTCTTCACTGCAGGCTTGAGGATTGTTGCTTTACACATGTTTGAGGATACCCAATGGCTTCAGCAGATGTGGCATGCTTGATATGAATACACAAAAGCTGCACAATGACAGTGATGATTGAGAAAGAGGAGAGTCAGAGAAACTAAGCAGATTAGTGTGCTCTTTGAGTGTTTTTAAAATCTCCTGCTTTTATTTTTTGCAAAATCAGTGCTGGGGGGAGAAATGTATGATAACTATGCACAGTGTTGAGCCACACCCACTGCTATAAGAGGTGTTCTCACCTCTTGAAGGGAAAAAGTGACACAGGGAGTGCAACTGAGTATTGCCACAGAAACAGATGCTGCTTTATCCAACCATTTCTTAGTGATCATCTTCATTCAAAATGCAAAGAAGAGTTACATAAATATAGGAGTTTTCCTTTGCTTCTGTCTTTGAAAATAAGTGTAATTAAGTCCCTAAGTTTTGTAGAGCTTTTATATAAAGTTGTGAACATTGCACACCATGAAAACCCCTCATCAACTGCAAATTAAGTAGGGACAAACAAAACAATGCATATTAAAGCTGCCAAGGGTCTGAATCCAACTAGGAGATTGAACACAATCTGTTTCCAAATCTTCATAATCTCTAAGGCATCCGCAACGGCATCCTTATATGAATCACCGTACTTTAACTAAACACAGCCACTTCCATGAGGTGGAGGCTTTTCTCGGCTTCTGAAAGGGCAGCTGCAAACACTGGCAGTGTTTTCGCCTTCCATACTGCACAATAAATCGCGTTCCCCTGGGAGGGAGGAACATGACGTCAAGCCTCTCCTGTTCATAGTCGCTGCATATTCATAGTCAAGGTTGAACTCAGATTCTAAAGCAGCCGAGTGCTTTAGAATCTGTCAAGTGTTGCTGCAACACACATTTAAATCTTAGCAGCAGAAGTCCCTTCTCTGACCTATCAAACCTGTCATAGCTGAAGTCGGATTCCCTTTGCTTGTAATGAATACGACAGAGATTTAGCATGTTGTGTCTTTTTTTCCGTTATTTCTTGGCATATGATGTTTAAAAAATCTATAATTTTTCACATTGGTATTCTTTTCTTGTCCAAGAACAATTGTTTGCATCAACTTTCTTCCACATTTGTATCAAATCAAACCGGCTAACTTTTCATTTGCGCCATTAAAGTCTTAAAAGTGACTCAGACTTCATATTTAGTTTGCTTGTGTCATTGCACGCAGTAGTGGGATTTAAAGCTTATCATGGAGGCAGTGTAATAAGGTAAGACTCATTCATGTTGCAGCACTGCCCTCTGGTGGCACAGCTTAAAACACAACAATACTGGGCCAAGATCTAGTTTGCAATCAGAAGTTGTTGTAAATATTTACCTGAGAGTGAGGGCTTCTGGGAGTGTAGAGCTGATGGGACACTGATGATCAAACGCTGATTTTCCACAGGTACTGCTGACGTCTCTGAAGAGCTGAAAGAGGTCCAAAATGAATAAAAAATTACACATTTACTATATTAGTGTAATAGCATGATGAGTATCTAACAGACATAGCCAAAGGTGTAACTGTTTATACCTTGTGGAGTTATCTGCAGATGAACGATATCGGCCCAGCACCAGCACCTCATATGGCTTCTTATGATGGGAATCAAGAGGAAACACAAACTGTCCAGATGTGGTGACCTGGAGGAAAAGAGCAAGCCTTTAAAACATCCAAAAATCAAACCAGTGAGTCAACATTTCCATGGTTTTAAGTATCTGTACCTTGACCCAGAACCATTCAGCCACAACTTCTACCCCCCAGTGTGGGTACAGCTCATCGCGCACAAACCGGAGGTGGCTGGGCCGGTTTGTGACCCAGGTGACCACTAAACTGTTGGAGGAAGCCAGCAGGGGAACAGGGAGGCGTTTCAGCTGGGTTGTGGGGAGGGAACTGTATCTAGATTGAGAAAATAGATGAAGACAGTTATAATACTGAAATAAAACTTTTACCCTTCTTTACTTCATCATGGTTATTTACTAGACATCCCCATGTAAGAACCGACAAGTGTATAAATGTACTACCAGTCTCATTTTCTGGGTATGACCATTGACTGAATAAAATATGGACATAGCATCCGTGACGTCACCCATCTGTTTCTGAAGCGCTGTTTTGAGGCCAGTCGGCGGCGGCAGCCATATTGCTGCTGTCGAGCTATTGTGACGTAAAGAGGCGGGCTTTGAGCCTCCTAGCCAACAGCTACAGTGTTCCCGCCTGTCAATCAAGTCAGCTGTGCCTCTCATTGGAAGACTCGTAATCTCAATATCTTCGAAATTGCAGCGTTAGAAAAAAAATTCACCCTGCATACAGTGTGTGCCGATGGAGAAATGAGCTATCCAGGCTACACTCGTCTTTTGAACCAGGCTGTAAAGATGTTTATTTCTGCTGTAAAGATCGACTTTTTTGAATTGGTGTGTATGAGGTTTCCATTACTTCCAGAGCCAGCCTCAAGCAGATCCTCGATGAACTGCAGTTTTCAGCACTTTCGCATCAGACTCATATTTTTAGACCGCAGGTTGCCTCTTGGGTATGACCCGATATAATATGGTATAAGGTCGGACACAGAACATACAATACCAAAGGGAATGATATGATACTATACGATACAACATGGTGCAAAACTCGATGATATGATATGATATGATACGATACGATATGTTGCGATACAATGCATTATGTTATGATACGATACATTTGGCACGGTACAATAGGATAGGATATAATACATTATGTTACTATATGATACGATATGATATGATATGTTATATGTTAGGATACAATACGATATGATATAATACGATACGACGCGTTATGTTACGATACGATATAATACATTATGTGCTATATGATACGATACCATATGTTACGATACAATACGATCTGATATGATGCATTATGTTAAAATAGGATACATACAGTACAATACAATGCAATATGATGTTATGTTAGGTTCGGCATTCGAGACAACCGTAACAATACATTATGTAATGATACGATCTGCTACGGTAGGATAAAACACAATACGATACAACACATTATGTTACTGTATGATATCATACGATACATTAGCTTTCTACATGACACGATATGATACAATACGGTATGATGTGATACATTATGTTACGGTACGATGTGATACATTATGTTACGGTACGATACGATATGATATAATATGATTCAATGCCATAAAATATCACACGCACATTTGTGGCTGATATTTATGGGTCAGGTGATTTATATTGAGTCCTACTGAGCATGTTGCCGTGAAACTTGACACCTTTTTGCATGGTCACAGGAGGACTGTGGTTATACTTTAAATTTCACTGGCACCAAAGGCATGTTAACACTTTCACTGTGTTAGACGTCAAAATGTTAATGAACAATTTTCAGACGTTCATATTATGCACAACTGACTTTTCCTTTTGACATGTGTGATTTGGTTGTTGCTTTGAACTTTTTCCTTCAACAAAATGCGAAAAAGTTGCCCATAAGTTTTGTTAATGACCAAATACCTACAGAACAAGTTCAGCCCTACATGTTGTGTGGTGCTAATGATCAAAAACTAGCATTATAACATACTTAATACAGATGGTGAATATGGGTAACATTATTTAAGCAATAACACATCAGAAGGAGTGCTGTTATACTGAATATTGGCACTGCTGTGATGATTTATTGGCACAGGGCAGCTGAAGATAATCACAACGTGCTCCAAAGGTAAATTAAGTCTTGTGTTGAAGCTCCCGAAATGCTTGCATGTCAAATTACCTGCGACTTCTTTTCACAGACTTGTTTTCCCACGGTGGATCAATAACTATCAAGTCGAACCTGCTCCCATCTGTGTGAGAAACAAGCAAAGATTCAGCAAACAAAGTGTGGCTGGAAAACAACAACTGAGCTGTCACTTGAAAAACAAACTGAGTCAGAAGAATGTTATTTACAACAATACATTTAGAAATACGTTGTCATATTTAAGCCACAATAGACACAAATGTAGCTTTTATCTTCTTTTAAAATAAGTTCCCACAATCCAACAGTGGCTATAAGTTTTTCTTTGTTTATAGCCCGAAAAACAAAAGTATTGACACATTCTTCAGTCCACACAATGCACTCACAGTGGACTAGAGGTTGTATTCTTGTGAAATCAGACAGCAGGAAGGCTGTATGTGCTGGAATGACATATTCCTCTCCCATCAGTGAAACCACTGCCGCACACTCCTCCTTGTTCTCTGTTACCCGAGAGAACAAATCCACATGTGATGTACGCCCATCTTCAGCTATTAGAGGCTGAACCCACTCCCCCTGCTCCTCGTCATCCACTAGAGGGAGCTCTTTGGCCATTTCACAAAGAGGAACAAGGCCGCACTCATGAAAAGGTAAAGGCTCTTTCACTGGGTCTCCCTCTCCGTTTAGATGTCCTAGGGATCGGGCAGAATCCACCAAGGACTTGGTTCCCTCCAGGATCACAGACCTGATCTACATGAGAACACAGAACAGGGTTTTTTTTTAGTCTGAGTGATGGCCTCCACAGTTCAGTTAGAGTTTGTGTGTGTTGCAAGAGCTCTAATAGCAGTTAAAAGGCGTTTTTCGAACACAGGAACTTAACCCCTGAATTATGTGCGTTTCGACCAGAGGAACCAGGGTCTAAATTTGGTTCAGGGGTAGATAATCTCCCCCCTGATAAACCCCTGTTTGGGGGGTAGTACTTTTCAAAGGTCCTGGGACTTTCAGTTGAACGTAACGATGTTTTTGGAGTTTACACAGTTATTGAAAAACAGAGGGAGTTCCTGGGAATGCCTACTATTTTAGTTTTTTATCAAGATTTCAAAATATTATTTAATATGTTTTTTTTTCTCCATACGTCACTGGCCTGATTTGCACAATCTACCCGGGACTTCAGCCCGCGGTTGAAACGCAGACAACAATGGGGGCACAGGAACCTTTTAGTTCCAGGGAAAATAGTTCTGGGGGCTAAAAGACCCCGGGACTCTTGGTCGAAATGCACCTAAAGTAGCCTGGAGCTGCTGGCTTCAAGCAGAAACAAGTCACTTTTTTCTTGGCCTAAAGCTTCTTTATTTTCTAATCTCAAATTGACAGTGACTAAGGTGACATCACTTGAGGCAGTTTACCAGATAAGGCAATGTTCCCTTTGGAGCCACAAAAAGGCTTTACACAGCGACTGTCACATCTGTAGTAGTAAAATGCACTTTATCCTAAATCCTTCTACATATGCAAGATTTAAACTTGCTACAGAATACTATCACAGTGAGTATTTACACCCATTGCTTCTTAAACTTTGATTTTACTCAACACTTCTTTGACCACTCATGTTTATTAAGAATGCCTTCAAACTGAAAAATGTATGCTAATATCGTTGATTTAGACATTTAACTCCATCTGTATGAGCCATTTTTACCTATGTTGGTTTTTTTTGTTGTTTTTCTTGCACAATCACCACAAGGGGCACTTCAGGTAAACGGGCAGGTAAATGCTACAAAAGGGGCACAGGTGAAGTAGTGATCTCTGAGAACGGGAAGAGCACACGGTTTTACCGCTTGTTTTAGACCACATTGTTATCCTCATCACGCATATCACCTTCAAAGTAAGTTGTCTTTACCTGTTTATCTTTTTGAAAATTAAACGGCAAGAAATAACTCAACAATAACCTCGGATTGGACATTGGATTCTTTTAGAAGTGCGTCAAAAACACTTCACTCCCTCACTCAGACAGTGACTAAAATCAGGTCAGGATAGTCACTACACCATCTTTGTTCCCTCTTCAACACATAAAAGACAACCTATTACAGCACACATCTCTTACTCGAAGTGGGCGTGAACCTTAATCTAAGTGGAAAGTTAGAGCACAGGTTTCGACTTACCTTCTCATGGAATGCCAGTGCATCAACCTCTCCCTGGTTGAGTGTGCTGTGTTTTCGTTTCCTTTTCTGTTAGTCAAACAAATGGTGAACAATTAATAATGATGACGACAAAAAAGTGTTAACTTCAAGTGGCGACTACAACAATGCTAAGTATTGACACGACTGTTTAATGTGAATTTCTATGTTAACATAAATATAAAATAAATACATAGCTGATGTGTGATGTTGTTGTTAATATCAGTAACTTTTGCACAAAATGCATTTTTAGACTTGTTAGTATCAAATCAGTTTAATTATACTTTCTCCCTGAAGGGAAATTCAAGATCAAATTAACCAGTGTTGCAAAATAAATTATTTCAGTGCTTTTCTATGTTCTATTTTCATTTCATTTTCATTTTCATTTGATGCTCAGACCATGATCACATGGTATGGAGCCGCAGAACTTAAATTACAAATAACAAAACAATATAATGATGGCACACGGCATGGTGAAAGTACAGCAGATCTTAACAACAATGGAAGGACATTCTTCAGAAAAGCCCCCAATTTACAGATATGTTTTGGCTTATCTGATTGCAAAAGCAGAATTAATTTAAACACAGAGGGACGTTTGAAATAATACCTGGGTATGAATCTCTCTCTATTATTCAGAATGCTTGTGTTCCTGCATTCAAACAAAATATGGTACTCATCGCCCACTCGATTATCGTGACAAAGGTTACAAATCCTATCTTTTCTATCCAGGCCTTTTTATCTTCCAGTGACCTTTGGGATCCTGGTGTTATTCATTCTAAAATTACAGATAGCCTGTCCATACTTCTGGTTTTCACAATACAAATATTTCAGTCTTCCAAGTCTTGTTTGGTAGTATTTTTTTTAAGCAGTAAAGAAACTTCAAATTACAATCATACATTTAATTTTCAGAAATGTACACATCCTAAAGAAATAGGTTGTTTTTTTTCATACCAACACTAGTATAAATGTATTCATGGGTGGAATTCCTCGCCATCTGTACAGAAAGGGACAAAGGGGGGGAATAGGCCTTAACTGAACTGACCACAACACAATTCAAACAAGCTTGCACTACTCATTATGTATAGTTAATTATCTATTTATTATTGCTGCTGCTATTTTATTATATTATATATATTAGGTTACTGAGGGAACCTTCCCAAAGGATAATAAAGTTTCTATCTATCTGTCTATCTATCTATCTATCTATCTATCTATCTATCTATCTATCTATCTATCTATCTATCCCTACCCTCTTTTTTTCATTCCTACCTACCTGCCCTCCTTTTTTGTTACCTACCTACCTACCTACCTACCTACCTACCTACCTACCTACCTACCTACCTACCTACCTACCTACCTACCTACCTAGGCTATGCTGCATCAAACTATACTGTGTCACTATCCTGTCAGCAGTGACAGCTTGAATACAGAGGAATAAGCAGCACTTTAGTGATGCTGTAGCAGCAGCAGCTTCAGAAGCAGCATTTATTTACCTTCGATAGTTTGCTTGTTTTCTGCAACACCTCCACGTGTCCTCCATCAACAGCAGCCTCGGCATTCACATTATAATAACTTTTAAAAACTTGAAAACACTGTCTCTTAAAAAGGCACTTGACGTGGGACTTTTGGGAATCTTTAAATCGTATGCAAGGCGAACACCACTGATCAATGAGTGAACATGCATCCACAACACAGCCTTGGCTGCTGCGAACCACCGCGGACATATTGAAACTCGGTGATTTAAACGAGATAAAAAGATGCAAATATTTAATGTAGCACGAAAGCTGTGTCATGGAAACACGCCACACCTTGCTGCACGGGAACAGTGTATGCAAACATCCTGTTTCACTGTAAACGATACCGAAAGTAAATCGCGTTTTTAGCCTAGCTGTGTTGTTGTAGCATTTCGCGGAAGTGAATGACGTTATCTTATTTGTCCTCGATGAGCTTCCGTAGAGAGAAATGAGTGAATCGAATAGCGATGGGATTTATGGCTCTTTGAAGGGAGCCGGATCTTGAGGAGCCGTTCCTTTCAAAGAGCCGAATTGGCTCTTTGGCTCATTGTTGTATTTATTTATTTTTTAGAAGTCAACCAGGGGAAACTCGTTTTTATCAAGGAAACAATCACTGGTAGCTGTTATAAGATTTTGATCAGAATAATTCAAATTTACACATCCCACCAATATATATAATCTATTGGTGGGAATTATTCTGAGATATTGATTATAATTTAATTTGTCATTGTAAACATTCCATATGATGGTGCCATGTCCCCATGCTTCGACAGTGAGATCACTATTTTGAATTTTCCCTCACCTAAAACACTTTGTGGTGCTATAAAAACTACACAGGCTGCAGATAACTTCCCCACAAGAACATTTTAACAATACAGAAAAAAATATAAAATAATAAAAAAGGAAATATGTAAAAAATAAAAAATGTGAATGCAAAGTTTTACTACCTCACCTGGTGTTTCTACACCTGAACTACTTTACAAACAGGAGCTCAGCTCCTTGACTTGAATTCACATCGAAACAATGTAAACAATAACAATGTGTAGACAATAAAGCTTCGGGGTCCACAGGATGCGTGGCGTTATGTTACAGCTGCACCGCGCACCGCGCAGCCGATACCTTCCCATTCTAGTCAACGCTCTAGGGTCCAGAGGACGCGTGGCGTGGCGTTTCTCGGGAGCGTGCCACCGCGCCACTCCGCGCGAGATACGCTTCAAATCTATTTTCGACGGAGCCCGCGCCCAGCACGTGTCAATATGCATAGAAAAGAACGACCTGGACAGGAAGTCAGGCACGAGGATTGCATGCAACGTAAGCACAAAAGTAATGGAATACTATCCAAATGAGCAGAAATTCAACCCCAGAAAGGCTCTGTGTCCTGTTGTTTGTGTGTGGTTCTCTCCAGCTGATCCTGCATGCTCTAAGCTGCGCTACACTCCCAACTTGCGTCCTGTGGACCAAGGCGTGAGCCCTCGGACGGAGCAAACACGCTGCGCAGCCGTAACGTGGCGCACACGCATCCTGTGGACTCCCCGGGTAAGTGTGAACAAAAGACTGATGGGGCACGCAGGTGACACATGAAGGCCATAGGTGAAGGCAGGTACCTACAATACAGACACGTATTTATTTTATTATTTAACTACTATTTTTTTAATGTAAAAACTACCTCTGCAACTCACCACTGCACTCTTATCATATTTTTTTAGTCTGTACATATTAGTCATGCCTATTTGTTGTTCTTTTGTATTTATAGCTGATGTTATTGTTATTATATTTTTATTTTTATTTGTATGTCTTATTCTTATGCCTTATACAAAGAGAGCACAGTTTACCAAAGTCAAATTCCTTGTGTGTTCAAGCATACCTGGTCAATAAAGCTGATTCTGATTCTGATTCTGATTTATAGTACTAAATCAAGTCCTATTTAAATGACCGGGACTATTTTGTGTCTATAGGTAAATACACATCTGAGCGGATGAAAATGCTGTGTGGAGTACCTCAGCGATCCGTTCTGGGGCCTCTGCTATTCAACATCTACATGCTCCCCTTAGGTCAGATAATAAGAAACAACAAAATAAAATACCACAGCTATGCAGATGACACACACATTTAAATCACCATATCACCAGGGGATTATCGTCCCATACAAACACTGAGTAAATGCATTGAACAAATCAATGACTGGACGAGCCAGAACTTTCTTCAGTTAAACAAAGAAAAAACTAAAATGATTGTTTTTGGAGCCGAGGAAGAAAGGTTAAAGGTTACCCTTCAGCTCCAATCTGCACAGATGAAATGTTCAAACCAAGCCAGAAACCTTGGTGCAGTCTTAGACTCAGACCTTAATTTCAGCAGCCACATTAAGATAATTACAAAGTCTGCCTACAATTACCTTAAGAATATATCAAGGATTAAAGGACTTATGTCTGAACAGGATGCAGAAAAACTCATCCATGCATTTATCTTTAGCAGACTAGACTACTGTAACGGTGTCTTTACAGGACTCCCTAAAAAGTCCATCAGACGGCTGCAGCTCATGCAGAATGCTGCTGCTCCAGTCCTAACAAGGACCAAAAAAGTAGACCACATCACTCCAGTTCTTAGATCTCTACACTGGCTTCCTGTCTGTCAGAGAATAGACTTCAAAATCCTGCTGATGGTTTATAAAGCACTGAATGGTTTAGGCCCAAAATACATTGCTGATCTGCTGCTACTCTATGAACCACCTCGACCTCTGAGGTCATCAGGTACTAGTCTGGTTTCAGTCCCTAGAGTCAGAACGAAACATGGTGAAGCAGCGTTTAGTCGTTATGCACCACATATCTGGAACACACTCCCTGAAAGCTGTAGGTCTGCTCCAACTCTCACCTCTTTTAAATCAAAGACTAAGACTTTTTTATTTGCCACTGCCTTCCTATCTTAGCTCATTTTAACTCACTTTAAATGCAAATTTTAATGTAATTTGTAATATATTTCTAATTTTCCTTTTCTTTTCTGTTTTGTTATTTCATTTTAATTATGTTCTTTTATGCTTGTCTGAATGTCTCCAATGCTTTTAATGTGTTAATGTAAAGCACATTGAGTTGCCCTTGTGTATGAAATGCGCTATACAAATAAAGCTGCCTTGCCTTATAAAAACGTCTCCCAAATGAAAGGCTCGCAGCTGCGAATCGGTTCTCATCGGTCACTTAAAAGAGCCGTTCAAGAGACCGACTCGTTCGCGAACGTCCCATCTCTATACCATAGACTGTCTAGACGTGATCTTATTTGTCCTGAATGAGCTTCCGTAGAGGCAAATGTGTGAATCGAACCGATGAGTAAACCTGGAGTAAAGTCAAATACTCTACAAATCCCATACAGAGAAAACGCTTTAGAGGAAACACCCGCAACTCAGACTTCGTGAAGATTCGAGTGTGGAAGTCTTTCATGCAGGAGCAGTTTATCTGAGGGGTTGAATATTGAGATGTTACTGAGCGGGGAAAGTTCAACCTAAACTCAGAGAGGATGTCACATCCGAGGAGCCAGGACAAGCGGCTCTCTGGGTCCATCCCGAGGGACGAAAGAGTCCGGAGACGGATCTGTGTTTACGACCGTCGCTATGAAAAGCAGGAGCATCAAGAGGAGTGGATGGAGACAGCTGGTCTGGACTACAACGACTTTCTTCGAGAACTGCACAAGGCAATGATGGCTCCTTTTACTCTTGGAGGGGTGCGGGCAGGGTCACTTTATGGGTGGTAGAGAAACACAAAAAAACACTCCCCACATTATTTGGCACCTTATTTCTAATTTTCACATACTCTGAATTTTAACTTCTGATATTTATTGTTGTTCACATAACAGTCACTGAGGGGTAAAGAGACAAGTGTAGCCTAAAAAAACAATAACACTGACAGCAGTTTAACAGACAAATATGAACAGCCTTATAGATTATTATATTATATATATAATTAATGGCTTATCAAAACTGTATTGTTGTAAAATAAATGTTCTCTTGATTGATCAGTTACTTAAAGCTGCTGTGAGGAACTTTTGTTTTTTTATAGGTTCTTATCTCTTGTCCTTTACATGCAAAAGTAGTGTTTTCAACAAAAACCTCATCCTGTTGTGTTCAACAGTCAACTTCATCAGGCAATGTGATTATTTTCCATAAAAAAACAGTCAAATAAAGGCTGTTTCTAAAGCAAGATGTCCATCATCTGGTCTGACACCTACCCCCTCAGGACGGTTTCAGGCATTAAAAATGACAACAGAGAAGGTGTCAGTGTTGTGGCTGATGGTCTTGTTTGCTATTGAAGGTCATAAAGAGGAATCCGTATCATTTTCAGTCTGTTTCTCAGCCAGTTCAAAACTCCAGTGGTTCCCAAAGAGGGGTGGTGGGACCCCTTGGGGGCAACTATGATTGGCTGTTTGCCTTGTCAGAGTTGGGGTTTCTGTTACAATCTATAATTTGGGATGAGTTAGAAGGCTGACTGTAGATTTCTTTACTAGTGCCCTCAAATGTGACTTTGAAAAAAACATCTTTGGTATATGGTATATTTTTATATTTGTTATATTTGGTATATAACAGCAACATTTCTCCACATTTAGCTCCAAAACGTCACAAAAATGTAGAGTGAATTTTTAAAACTTTTTAAAATCAAATCTAGAGGAATATTTGTAATCTTCTTCACATTTAATTTTGTTGTGAAAAATATATTAAGTTAAATTAATTGTTAAATCCAAATTCTAAATCTAAATCTAAATGTTAAATCTAAATATTAAATCGAAATCGAAATGTTAAATATAAATCCAAATGCTAAATAGAAATATAAATGTTAAATGTTAAATCTAAATGTTAAATATAAACCTAAATGTTAAATATAAATACAAATGTTAAATCTAAATCTAAATGTTAAATATAAATCCTTAATATAAATCCAAGTGTTAAATCTAAATCTAAATGTTTAATGTAAATCTAAATATTAAATCTAAATCTAAATGTTAAATATAAATCTAAATGTTAAATATAAATCTAAATGATAAATCTAAATCTAAATGTTAAATCTAAATCTAAATGTTAAATCTAAATCTAAATGATAAATCTAAATCTAAATGTTAAATCTAAATCCAAATGCTAAATATAAATATAAATGTTAAATGTTAAATATAAATGTTAAATATAAACCTAAATGTTAAATATAAATACAAATGTTAAATCTAAATCTAAATGTTAAATCTAAATCTAAATTCTTAATATAAATCTAAATGTTAAATATAAATATAAATGTTTAATGTAAATCTAAATATTAAATATAAATCTAAATGTTAAATACAAATATAAATGTTAAATCTAAATCTAAATGCTAAATCTAAATCTAAATGCTTAATATAAATCTAAATGTTAAATACAAATATAAATGTTAAATCTTAATCTAATTGTAAATCTAACTCTAAATGTTAAATATAAATCTAAATGTTAAATATAAATCTAAATGCTTAATATAAATCTAAATGTTAAATCTAAATATAAATGTTTAATGTAAATCTAAATATTAAATCTAAATCTAAATGTTAAATATAAATATAAATGTTAAATATAAATATAAATGTTAAATACAAAACTAAATGTTAAATATAAATCTAAATGCTAAATATAAATATAAATGATATATGAAGCAACATTAAGTCACTTTGCAGGACAGTGGGGGTCACGAGTCTTTGGCACCTATATTTTGGGGGTCGTGAGCTGAAAAGTTTGGGAACACTTGACTTAAACCATCAATTAAATCTGCTCCAATAATGATGAACATATGTTAAAATCACCACCTCTGTACTTCCTTTCAGAAATTTTCAATCTTTTCAGTTGAAAGATATGTTTTGACGACGACAGACCGAACCCTTCTGGATTTTGACAAATTTGGTGAGTTGATATGTCCATGAGAAAGTGACCAAAATTAAACATACAGTTGTGGTTAATTTGTCCAATAAATGTCATAACTGTAAAACAAATTTTAGTATTTTAAATGTCAGTTGTAACATGCAGTAATGTTATGTCAGCATCAGTTTACACAGACCAATAGTTTAACGAGTTGTCCTTTTTTATGTGTGTGTGTGTGTGTGTGTGTGTGTGTGTGTGTGTGTGTGTGTGTGTAGAGAAGCTTCAGGATCTCAGCACCCTCAATTTGTTGCAGAGTGAGGACCAACCTCTCCAGGCAGCGACAGAGGAACTGATCAGCTTTACGCCTCACTATAATACGTTGACTGAAAGTGGCAGGGACGAGTACTACTATTGTGAGGGAAAGGTCCCCTTGAGTAAGTGCTTTCTTGATCAAAGTAGTACGTGAGATGGACAGGGAGCCGTGTGACACCATCCATAATTTGCTGCTTTTCTTTTCATTCTTCCCAGCGTGTGCGTTTGCCGAGCTGATTGACAACTCACTTACAGCCACGAAAGACAACGGAGATGTTAGAACCATAGAGATACGAATGGTTGGTTCTGCACTTGCAATTTACACAAACGGATGTTTAACTTGATCGTAACATTCATGTTATTTCAAGCAGTTTGCCCTTTTCTAACCTAAATCTGTCCAAGTCACATACTCTCTGTCTTTATTTTCCAGTTGTTTGATGAATTGCTTGGAGAAAATGCGATCATCATTTTAGATAACGGGTGTGGGATGTCCTCTCTGAAGCTCAGGAACTGGGCGACGTACAGACTCAACAAGTTTGACAGGAAAGAAGCAAGGTCTGTATGTTCTGCTAAAGAGCTCCAGAGGGCTGGGAAGTTAGAGTTTCCTTTATATGATAGTGTCATTCTTCTTTTAGTGTCAAAGCTCAGAATTGAGTTATGTGTCTTCTTTACAGTGAGCAAGAGGGCTACGTTCGTCCTCCCCATGTCCGTCGAAGTCTCAACAGTGATGTGTCATACTTTGGAGTTGGAGGAAAAAATGCCTCTTTCTTCATCGGAGAATCAATCAGGGTATGTCTTGTTCAGAATAAATATGAACACAGCAATACAGCAAAGACAAGAAACAATGAAGAGCAACATAAGGGATAACCCATGATATTCAATTCAATTTTGCTTTATTGGCATGAACAAAGACATGTTACTGCCAAAGCACATAAATTCATACACATACATTACATATATATCCACAACACACTACACTCACCACATATACATTAATCACACACCATATTACACATATTACATATTCTATACGCATTAATGAACGATGGTGTCACCCATACAGCATATCTCAATGTCCTCACTTGATACGGTATGCTCATAAAACCTTCACCCAAAATCAAACACCTTGGGATGGTGCGTCCCTCAGGCTGTGACAGGCAGACACATATTTAGCAACCAGAGGAGCTGCTGACCCTTCCCCCAGGGGAACTGACAGTTTCTCTTCTGGGGTTAATGTTGGGAAGTTTTTTACTATTGTAGTCATTTCCCTGTAGTGGGAATCTCTTAGTAAAGAGAACTTGCTGCAGTGGAGGGGGAAGTGCATCTCTGTCTCTATGTCCCCTGTAGAGCAGTGAGCACATAGACGCTCCTCTCTGGGCAGCCATGTCTCCCTGTGTCTACCGCTAGCTGGTGGTCACTCAGCCTCAGGATACGTCTTTGTTTTGTATCTCTGACACTGTACAGATATTCAGATAATTTATAATCACGGTTTAGGGTCAAATAACAATTCATTCTACTTTGGGTCTTTGTTTGGGTTCTCCAGTGTTCTAAATACATTTTACATTCTAATTACATGAAGAATAAAGAGGAGGAGATTAGATACACGGCCGATGAGAGGGGATCCCGGAAGTGCTGTAAATGCGGGAAACACAATGCCGCCAAGCGGACCAATCACGGGGCTTGCGGTCGCGTTGACTCTACGCATAGTTACATTTTGGAGGAGCTGCACGTTAGCTACGTGCGTAGGCCTCTGTGTAGGTACTGGCGCTACGCAGAACCCCGGCGTAGGCTACGCTGTCGATGCGACGCAGAAGTTTAAATTCAAGGTTTTTTTTTTATTGTCATACTAATACAAGCTGTCGCATGATATGGAACGATATTTCGTTTCTCAGGTCCTGTATAAAGCCAGAAAGAACATACAATTTAAGGAAGACATTAGTAATAAATGTAATAATATAAATACAAATATAAATATTGTGCATAGTGCAATTGAATGTGCAAATGTACAATGTGCAAGTTTTGAGGTAGTCCGTTTTATTGTACTGTTCATGTCAGAGTCTGTATGGCTGGGAGCGGCCGAGACTACAGAGCACCACCAGAGTTCAGCAGTCTTACGGCCTCAGGAAAGAAGCTGTTCCTCATCCTAGTGGTTCTGCTTTTGATGCTCCACAGCCTCCTGCCTAAGGGGAGAGGAGCAAACAGTTTGTGTGCAGGGTGGGAGGTGTCCTTCATGATGCCAGAGGCCCTTTTTCTGCATCTGCTGGTGTAAATGTCAGTGGTTGGTGGTAAGCTGTTCCCTACAATCCTCTGTGCGGCCTTTACCACCCTCTGCAGAGTCTTCTTCTCTGCAGCAGAGCAGCTGCCATGCCATACGGTGATGCAGGAGCATCAGAGCTGAGCTGAGCTCCCAAGTCCTGCGCGCCTCAGCTTCCTAAGAAAGTAGAGGCTATAGTGGGCCTTCTTTACCAGACAGGAAGTGTTCATTCTCCAGGTGAGGTCCTCAGCCATATGTATTCCCAGGTGAAGCTGGGGACCACTTCCACAGCTGCTCCTCCGATGTGCAGGGTAGGGGGTTGATGTCTGCCTTTCCTGAGGTCCACGATCATCTCCTTTGTCTTTTTGGAGTTGATGAAGAGGTTGTTCTCCCTGCACCAACCCTCCAGATGTTCCACTTCCTGTCTGTACTGAGACTCGTCGTTGTTGGTGATGTGTCCCACCCCAGCTGTGTCGTCCGCAAACTTAACAATATGACAGCTCGGGTGTTTTGCTGAGCAGTCATATGTAGGGTGAACAGGAGGGGGCTCAGCACGCAGCCCTGGGGGGAGCCAGTGCTGAGGGTGACAGAGGAGGACGAGATGTCGTGGATTTTAACAGCCTGCTTCCTGTTCGAGAGAAAGTCTAGGACCCAGTTTCCGATGTAGGGGCTCAGTCCGAGAGTTGAGAGTTTTTGTACCAGAGTCTGTGGTATTATTGTGTTGAAGGCGGATGTGAAGTCTAGGAAGAGCAGTTGAACATAGGAGTCTTTGCTCTCCAGGTGGGTGAGGGCCGTGTGCACCACAGACGAGATGGCGTCATCAGTGGAGCTATTTTTCCTGTATGCATACTGATGCGGGTCCACAGTGACGTCGATAGCGCTCTTTATGTGGGCCATAATCAGTCTCTCGAAGCACTTCATGTATTGGGGTAAGGGCTACTGGTCGATAGTCGTTCAGGCCTGACACTGTGGAGCTCTTGGGTATGGGGATAATGGTGGTAGTCTTTAGGCAGGTAGGTACCTCTGCCTGTGAGAGTGAGTGGTTGAAAATGTCTGTCAGTACCTCAAACAGCTGAGTGCCTTTTAAATGGATAAGCAGAACATAAAAGTGTTGTTCTTTTCTTTTTTAAAGATGATCACTAAGTCAAAAGACTCCCCAGATGTTCACGAGCTGACCCTGTCAAAAAAAAGCTTTGAGAACAAAGAGAAGAATCAAGAAGACGTTTTCAGGGAATTCATGAAAAACAGGAAGGTGAGTGATGAACTTAAAAAGCTCTTTGTGACTTCCAAAACAGTCTGTTGAGATTTGTGATGCTTCCCTATGTGGTGTCTCCTCACGCAGCCTGGTGATGCCTCGCATGTAGTTGAGCCCTTCCTCCGCGACCTTATCCGAGAGGAAACCAGACTGATGAAGGAAAGCTTCACAGCTGTGGTGATCACGGAAGTCAAACCTGAGCATGTAATCTTTCTGAAGAATAAATTTGAAGTGGTGGCCCGACAGCTCGCGTGAGTTCAATCCCCAACTTTGTCCTATATGTAGTTTAAAGACTTATCAAGTCCCATGTTGAGTTCTTTGAATGAACTCAGATTAAAAATGATCTTTTTAAATCTATATTTCAGTCATATATATCATTATTACATCCATGGAGTCAACGGAAACATCCCCAGCAGCAGCAGCTCTTCAAACTCAAAATCAGATGATCTCAGCAAAGTTGACATTCTGGTAAGGCTGCTTGGTGTCGGGTTTAAATCAGACATAAAGACTTATTGAATTAGTATCATAAATACGCAACTCATTGTCACATTTATGATATTAATTAATTGATTCAAATGTTGGCTGAAAAAAAATCCCAAACAAATTTCACAATCAACTGCAGAGACACTAAGTCCAGATCAATCTTCCATTTCTTTCTTTATTCATCCTTCCTTTCCAGCTCAGTGGTGTTGGTGTGTTTAGCAGGGATCAAGGAACAGAACAAGTTGAGTCGTCCGCTAAATTTTCTCACTCATTCATGCTTGCTTGCTAGTTTTAACCCCTTCATTTCTGCCTTCTTTCATCCATTCAGGCTCTTTTAGTTGTTGAGTTCTCATGCTTATCTAACCAGCAGGGGAGTGGGAACAAAAGCAGAAACCCCACTTAGAGCTCCATCAACTCCAACCAACTTCTATCAGAGAGCTCAACACATACCGCTCATTTAGTTTTCATTTGAAGCAGCGGCTCATAAGCAACCAAATCTGTCAGCACTAAACCCTTCTCCCCCTGATGCTGCCACCATTTGTCCTGTGTTTTTTAACTTACTGTCGCTTGCTTGTGTTGTTTATTCGTTGTGCTCATCTGTTGCTCAGTCTATACGTTGCCTCATTTGAATTGTATGCAGCTAGTTCAATGATTGATAGTCACTTCCTGATGCAAATGTGTACTGCAGTCTTAAATGTTGTTCTGTTGTGTCTGCATGTGTCTTCTTTAACATTTCCTTATAGCTGCTTCCTGATTGTCTTGTTCCATGTATTTTATGTCCATGGACAATTTCTCAAAGACTGTCATATCATGTCCTTATGTAGATTTTAGTCTTTTTTAATCGTATGGTGCCATTTGTACTTTTCTTTTCTTCTCTTTTTGTTTGTTTGTTTGTTTGTGTTTTGGTTTCTCTTTTACTTTCTTATTTTGATCTTATTTTACTCTATTTTATCTTTGTTTAATCTTTATCTTTTTAGGGAGCCTTTTGAACATCTGGCGAGGGACTACGGATGTAAAATAGCCTTTTGGCTAACTCTGGCATATTTACAGAAGTGTTAATTAATATGCATTGTCCTTTGAAATAATACATAAAAATAAATAAACGCAGGGACTTTGGAAATTGATGAGGCTGCAGTGTTCACAGAGAAATGCTGATGGCACAATGTTTTCTTCCAGGACTCTTCTCGTATGCTTGGTTCACTGCCTCCCCTGCATCGTGCTCACAGCTCAAAGCAGTCTACCCTGAATCAAGTGATCATGTCGCTCTTTTTTATTTAGGTCACTTTACGAGAGAAGGCCCCCAGATGTCCCCGCGAGATACATCTCAAGGAAGTTGATGATGACATGCAGACCCTGTACTTAAACAGTGCCGCAGACACGTTTGAGTTCGAGGCCGTCATTTCCGCTGACAGTTACCCCGTGGAGGGGATCATTCGATATCATCCGTTCCTCTTTGACAGCGAAACTTACCCTCAAGACCCCGACATTGTCCAAGGTATTCAGACTCTAAGATGCTGAATCTGACATATGACAGCTTTGGATTGAAACTGAAGATTGTATTCTTGTCATCTGTTGAGCAGCCTCTAATACGGATGAAGACGGCATTAATGATGAGGAGTCTGGAGCCGTGGCAAGAGGCAAAAGAGCAATATTTGACTGCTACTGGAATGGGCGGCTCATACCGAACAACGGAGACTTTGAGTAAACACTTAAACTACTTTGTTTCTTTTTTATTTTACATGGTTTTAATGACTTTAAAACATGGAACATGGACTCACGTGTGTTTACCCGTTTGTCACAGGTTCGATTGGTGCACTAGGCAAAAAAGATCCGAGCTGCCAGTCGAGTGTTACAATCGGTTCTCTGGGGTGCTGTTCACGAGCAGCAACTTCAAAGTCAACACAAGCAAACTGTCCTTCGTGGACCTGGAGCTGATTCTGAAAAAAAAGAATGTTATCTTCGACCGTGTTGTGAATGGAAAGGTAGTCATATACAAACCCTTTTTTTATGCTCTTGGGCTGTTTGAGGATTAGAACTAACTCTTACCACACCTTTATTTGGTCTGTTACATTTCTTAGTTTCTATTTGAAAGAACATAAAGAGTAAGAGTTATACACTGATACTTCTGTTGCTGTTAGTGATGTTGATATATGTTACCTATGGTGTCCACTGAAGGAAAGCTTTGTAGTTGCTCCCCTTCCTTAACTTTCCATAACATTCAAATACATTCAAATGTGTATCCCCCGCTCACGGTTGGTCCTTGTGTCTTGAAAGGATTGCTGCTACATCTTTTCCCAATCAAGGTCCTTTTAACAGGTCAAGGGAACAGTTCAGAAGCACTGTTATTATTATTATTAGTAGTAGTAGTAGTATTAGTATTATTAGTATTATTGTTATTATTATTATTATTAGTGTGATTATTAGTATTATTATTAGTATTTTTTTTTGCAAAAGAAAAAAAAGATTTAAATTCTGGGATAAAAGTCAGTTTGACCTTTTCTTGGAATAAAAAATAAAAAATTATACCTTCAACATTTTTTTTTTTTGCTAGCCGGCCTTCCAAAGTATTTTTTCCAGAGGGCTTGTCCTTTTTCCGTAGGATTGAAACCATTAACTCATTAGGAAAATGTTTACTGAGGCAATTAATGCTCCTGCGAGTGGAGTCGCCCCCTTCTGGCCATTAGAGAGAATGCAGGTTTGAGACATTTTAGCCTCGACTTAATTTTTTAAACAAGAGGCTGCGTCCGCTTCCCAAACTACAACGACGAGGGGCCATATATACAGTATATCTATATCTATATCTATATCTATATCTATAGATATAGATATATCTATATATATATGTATTTTTTTTTTGATTCTTACAAAATTGCAAATTCATTCTAGTAATCTCTGATATTTTCTTCTCTAATATGGCTTTATTACTCAGTTGTAATACCTCCCTGAGGAGATAAGGCTTGCAGAGTCAGTGACATCTTTTAGAGCTCTTCTTAAAACTCACTTGTATAGATGTGCTTTCATGCGACTTCACCTTTTTAACTGCTTTTTATTATTTCTTTATTATTTATAATTTATAATTGATTTGAATTTACCAATTTATTATTTCCTTTTTTTATTTATAATTTATAATTCTAATGTTCTTAATCGATCATTTTCTATTTTCTCTGATGTGATGTTGTCTTCTTAAAACCTTTTTATTGTCCTTTAATCTTTATTCTTTTTAACCTTTTGTGTTGTATTTAGTTTTTTGCATTATTAGAATTTCTACACTCCTCTCTGTCTGTTAAAGGTTAATTCTGTCATATGAATCCTGTCATGCTTTGTTTGTCAAGTTTTTAAAGGTGCTATATAAATAAAAATATTATTATTATTATAATTACTCAAACAGTCTAGAACTAAAACACCAATAACAATAAGACTATGAACAAGACTTCTTTATAAAGCACAATCTGCTCTGTCAGACTAGCTTGATGTAACTAGTCCAGTGTTTGCTGGAATATTAGCCATTTAAATTCAATAAGCCAGCAATGGAAAGCAGTGTCTTTCATAGTGAGCATAAATCTTTATTTTAATACAGGGTTATTCATTCTTGAAATAAAAATACGTTTATAACATTCGATTTCAAGTATTGCTGAACTTATTTAACTTTAATGTCCACAGAGTAAAAGAAGCATCATTGAGAAGGACTTCACAAATTGGCTTCGAGACTGTCACAAGAAGCACGACAAGCAAATAAAGTTTATGGACTATAAGGAGACCATAACAAGGACGGATGTGCCCACCAAGAAACTGCAGCATCCTTGGGAGACGTTTGGCTCCATCGAATGGCATGGAAAAATCTACAGCGCAGGCCAGCTTGTGAGTGTCTGTGACATTTCTGTACAAAAGTCTATATGAGAATTATTCTGTTTTGTGTTTATGCCTTCACGCTTGTTCTTACAGGTAAAGTCTCAGAAAACACAGCCCATCGTGTATGGCCGCATACTTCGGTTCATGCGGTACGGAGAAACAGAAAAAAAAAATGGATGTGTCTTCACTACAGGGGGTGAAGTTGAACTGGATCTGGTAAGGAGAGATCAGAGTTTATATTTAAAAAGTGATGCATGTGTCTGAGCTTTTTTCTTGTATTTGATTCTCTTTATAGGTTTATCTGCATTTTAAGATATTTATTAATTGATAACAAAACTGCCAAATAATGATCAATTGATCTCAGATAACTGAATTTATTACCAAGTAGAGTTCATAAGCATGGCAAATAAAACAGTTACTAACATACTCAGAAATGAACAACAAGTGTAATCACAGAGATTAAATTTATATTTAGGTGGGGAAAATTATAATCACAGGAAACATGTAATCCATTGCTTCAATTTAGTTTTTCACCAAGAAACTTTGTTGCTTCGTTTTTTTTTTACATTTGGTAAATTATAGAAAAGAAAAACAAAATTTGCAGAATCTATTGATTGTTAAAATGTAGGTATTTGTATAAGACTCCTGTCTGTTGTGCAGTGGTGGCCTAGTGGTCTAAGCGCCCCACATACAGAGGCTATAGTCCTCATCCGCTACCATTTGCTGCATGTCTTCCCCTGCTCTCTACTCCCCACGTTTCCTATTTCTCTTTAGCTGTCCTATCAAAAAGGCACAAAATGCCCAAAAACATAACTCCTGTGTGCCTTTTTTATTTTATTTTGTTTGTTTTATTTTTCATGAGATGATGGTACAATGATGTTTTTTTTCTTCTCAGGAACCAAAAGCACTTCACAACAAGAAGAAGACCATCCCAATTTCCAAGATAGACAAGACAGTCACTGATGAATTCATCAAGATGTCCATTGACAGTGACTCCATCAAGTGAGTTAGACTTTACATGCTGCTTGCATTTAACCCAGACTCTACAACCAGTTTGAAATATCCCAGTTACTGAGACATGATCCAGAGGTTATACATGCGTCCTCATAGGAAGCTATATTTTCCTGTACCTTACCTCTGTATCCTGTCTGTACATTTTAACTGAATCCTTGTTAGCTAGTATCAGCTGTAGTAAATTGATGTGTATGTTCCAGGCTTCCAGCGAAACTTCGTGTAAGCTGGCCTGAAAGTGAACCCTGGCCAGAGGATGCTGTCCGCCCAGCTGGGACCCCGTTGGGTAAAAAGCTGCATCATTTGCTCAGCTGTGATGTTCTTTTTAGAGAGCTGCAACATCAATGTTTTATTTTTCACTCTTTTATCACCCAAGGGCCACTCAAAGTTGAAATACTCAACAAGAAAGGAGATCCTTCGCCCAAGATGCCACCATCAGCAGAACATAAACAGGGGAGACCACTGGTCATTGAGCTTAAATTAGTTTACCACGGTGAGTTTCAAGAAACACTCTCATGAGGAGCTTCTTACAAATTCAATCAGATAGTTTGTAGGGGCTTGAAAACGGGAACATTTTGGTCGCATTACGTCCAGAAATGTAATCTGTGCAACCTCAAACTATGTGGGAGCATTTGTGCAAGTGCAAATGATAGTTGTAATGCATCTTTTTTTCCCATGTGGAACCTTTTTTGATGTGGAGAAAATACATTTCTTTGATTACTGTTAGATTCTAGAAAAATCCTGCCAGGGTGTCTGGAGATATAAATGATCGATGACGTTGCAGTGCTTTGTGTCATGCAGCAACTCTCTTAATGAGGGGACACACTCTGCTCTAACTTATGTAAAAAACTATATAATAATAATCTTTATTTATATAGCACTTTTCAAAACAGGGTTGCTAAATGTTTTACAAATAAAAAAAGAAGAGAAGAGCATATTAAACAAAAATAATAAGAAAACTAAATAAAAGAGCAATGTGAGGAATAAAATGATTAAAATGTTTTAAACATTTAAAATGATAAGATAAGATAAGAGATAAGATATACTTTATTGGTCCCCCATTGGGGAAAATTCTTTTGTTACAACAGCTTACAACAAAGGACAGGGGAATTCAACAATGTGCTAACATAGTTAAAAAATATAATAACAATAATAATAGCAATGATAAAGGTAAAATAGAATAAAATAAAATAAAATATGGTAACTATTACAGATGTATACACACTATGTACACTTCTATCTGATAAATAGATAGATAAGTTATTAAATTGTCAAAAAAAAAACAGTGGTCCCAAAACGACAGAAAATGATAAGCAAGTAAAAAAGGTAGACCCGAAAAATGAAAACGGATAAAACAAGTTAAAAATCTAAAACCAATAACAATAGAATAAAATAAATAATTATTAATAAATTCAGAATAAAACCAAACAAAAATAAGAGATTAAAAGAGAAAATATATGAAATATAAAATTCTGCCTTTGAAACTGTCTAAAACAGAATAAAAGCAGCGTTTCCTGTAAAAGCACATCTAGAAAATGTGATTTTAGAAGAGCCCTATAAGAGGATAAAGAGAATGAACATAAACATTATAACCGTATACATCATTATATAAGTCAGAGTCCTCTTCTCTATCTTCCAAGTCCTAATGCAGTCAATGCTCGAGTCAGAGTGCAAGTCCAAGTCATCATTGAGTGAGTCTAAGTCGAGTCAAGTAGAGTCTGAAAATCAGAATTTGAGTGTGAGTCTTGTGCTCGAGTACTACAACACTATCAGGAACAAATGCGCTCTGGCCCACTTTATGACATTGGGAAAAATGCAACGATGCACAAAGCAAACAAGCTAAAGGTTCAAAGAAGTCGATGAACATTTTTCATACCTTTACTTTTACTTTTTCTTTTCAACTTGAAGCAAGTTAACCTGTTCTCTCTCCCACAGACTCCACAAATATGTCTTATCCTAGAAGTCACTCAAATAGCTGATATGTATACAGATTTAGTTATCAGTTGATCCTTATAGTATAATCTGGATTTATCATTATGCCTAAAATATATAATATAAATATTAAAAAACATCTTTTTGACCTGTTAGCACTGTTGCTTCTTTCCTTGGACCAACAGCCCTGAAATATTTTGTGAACAGCAAATCCCACAGTTATAGCGCTCGTCTTAGTTGTTCAGCTTCTGTTTATGCAGTTTTCAATGTTATTTCTTGTGTTGAACCTTTCCTGCCTTTCCCACTCAGGTCCTAGAGAAAATCAAGTGGTCATCTCTTACATCGCTAAGCATACAAAGTGGGATTTCTGGTTCAAATGCATTGGTACTCATATCTTTCTTTGTCTCCTTTTTATTCATGGTTACATTTTGGATACCCAGATTTTTGTCCTGCTGGAAAATGTTGTAGCAATTCTTCTCTTTTGTAGAAGAACTAACAAAGCTGGGGAAGTACACTCTGTTTCTGACCACCCAGATACAAAACAACTCATCCAATTTTGGAGGAGAGGAGCTCCCAAGATTCCAACTCAGTTTCAGTATTAAAGGTCAGGAAAACCACATCAGCAAATATTATCACATTAAACACTTACGGTCCGCGCCCTGATCACAAACTTGTGCTTTTGTTTTGTTGTTGTATCAGAGGGAGCCGCCCAGAAATTTAACATTGGTACAGTGAGTCATACCATTAAAGTAGGAGTGCCCTTTGACATTCCTCTGCACTTCAAAGATGGTTATGACCATTCAGCTGCTCCACCTGATCTCAAGCCTGTTCTCAAATGCAGGTGAGTCACCAACTTCATTTGGTTGTTGTTTTTAAAACATTTCATACATGCGCAGTCAAGGACAGTACCTTTGTCGAGCAATCACACGAATGAAATTAGGATGAAAATATCATCATGTCTATAATTTACTCCATTGATAATTGTATCATTATGGCTCTTACCTGGGTCTATTTTATTTTAATTTATTAAAGATACATATATGCTATTTATTGATTTTAGTTTATTCTTCATTTCTATTTATTTGTTATTTCTTTAACTGATCCTATCATCTTATTCCTGTGATTTGTATGGATTACCTCTCAGTGTTTTATTCCTTTTTTCTATGCTATATTAACTTGTAGTGTAGCATCTTATTCTCTTTAACTGGTTTAATATTTTATCAACTTATTGATTTCTTTAAAAAAAAATGTAATGCTATATTTGTAGCATTTATTCCCTACATCCACCCATATTACCCACCCACCCTAAACCTAGAGACAAGAGTGACAAGAATAAAAAAATGAAAAATAAAATAAACAACACAAAAATAAAACAATAATAATAATAATAAAAGTAAATGCAGTAACAATAATAGCTAGTAAAAAAATCTGTAGACTAACAAGCAAATACTTACATAATAAACATTGTACACAAAAAATAAATGAATACACAAAATAACGTTACATTCATAGACATGACAATGAAACATGAAGAATTACAGTACCAAAAACAAAAATAGTTTCATAATGGACTCAGGTTTTTTACATATTCAATGAAAGGTGACCAAATGGCATTATATTTTTCAGGACAGTTGGCTTGATTGTATCTTAGTTTTTGTAGTTGCAGCATGGAGAGCATTTCCCCAATCCAGCTGTTGAATGAGGGAGGTTTATCAGATTTCCACTGCAGAAGAATGAGTCTCCGGGCTATTAATGGCGCAAAAGCTACAGCCTTTGCTTGTACCTTTGGGGTAGGGATCTCTGGGGGAGGGACCCCAAAGATAGAAGGTGTTATTGTCACACCACATTGATTTCTTTTATTTTGATTTGTTTAGTTTCCTATCTTAAGTTTGAACATCTTATTCTACCTCTCATTAAGATCTCATGAAAGCGTTTCCTCAGTTCGTCAGCTCCGTCCTTTATTTACCACGTTTTTTACCTTGTGTATGGATTGTGGGTGTGTTGTTGGATGTTAACTTTATTCTATTTATTATTATCATTATTTTTTCTTTGTGTTACATCATTGTTGTATGAAAAGTGCTTTACAAATAAAGTCTGATTGATTGATTGATTATTGTTATTCAGTGGGC